>NW_022436966.1:3357126-3368415 GCF_009761245.1 Sapajus apella
TAAAAAAAAAAAAAAAAAAAAAAAAAAAAAATAGTACTTGATATCTTTGGAAATAATCTGAAGAATATGCCAGAGACTCTAAAGACAATTCCAAAAATGAAAATCCAGATTGCATTAGTCTGAAGAAACTACTTTGAAGCAGACATCACCTTTTTTGTTTTGGTTTGGTTTTTGGATTTTGTTGTTGTTGTTTGTTTGTTTGTTTTTGGTGTGGTTTTGTTTCGTTTTGTTTTTGAGACTTGCTTTGTCTCCCAGGCTGGAGTGCAGTGGCACAGTCTCAGCTCACTGCAACCTCTGCCTCCCAGGTTCAAGCGATTCTCATGCCTCAGCCTCCCTAGTAGCTGGGATTACAGATGTGCGCCACATGCCCAGCTAATTTTTGTATTTTAAAGTGGAGGGTGGGGTGTTCACCATGTTGGTCAGGCTGGTGTCGAACTCCTGAGCTCAAGTCATCTGCCCACCTTGGCCTCCCAAAGACTGGGATAACAGGAGTGAGCGCCCCACTAGGCCAACAGCATGTTTTCAATGTGTAAATTCTCCTATGTTTAAAAAACATTTCTTTTTTTTGAGACCAAGTTTCACTCTTGTTGCCCAGGCTGGAGTGCAATGGCACCGATCTTGGTTCCCCGAAACCTCGGCCTCCCAGGTTCAAACTATTCTCTGGCCTCAGCCTCCCGAGTAGCTGGGATTACCGGCATGCGCCACCACAGCCGGCTGATTTTTGTATTTTCAGTAGAGATGAGGTTTTCTCCAAGTTGATCAGACTGGCCTCGAACTCCCGAACTCAGGTGGTCCGCCCGCCTCGGCTTCCACAAAGTACTGGAATTACAGATGTGAGCCACCGCATCCACCCTAAATAGCTGTTTCTTAAATGCTTTTCAGTGTGCATTGAATACGCGAAAGAAATGCAAATATAAATAAAAATCTGGCATCTGGAAATATCTTCCCCTGTCTCAAAAATCTGATTAGCATCAACAAGACAAATTCTTAATAAAATTCTTACTTTTTTAAGTAAAATTTTTTTTCTTATTTCTTAAGTAAAACATTTTAAAATAGGCTGGGCGCGGTGGCTCAAGCCTGTAATCCCAGCACTTTGGGAGGTCGAGGCAGGATCCACTTTGGGTGGATCACGAGGTCAAGAGATCAAGACCATCCTGGTCAACATGGTGAAACCCCGTCTCTACTAAAAATACAAAAAATTAGCTGGGCATGGTGGCGCGTGCCTGTAGTCCCAGCTACTCAGGAGGCCGAGGCAGGAGAATTGCCTGAACCCAGGAGGCGGAGGTTGCGGTAAGCCGAGATCGCGCCATTGCACTCCAGCCTGGGTAACAAGAGCGAAACTCCGTCTCAAAAAAAAAAAAAAAAAAAAATTTAAATTGAGATTTTTTTTTTCTGTACAAAGAAAGTTGAAACATTTATTCAGTTATTTGGGATGAGAGAAGATAGATTATTTATGTCATTGAAAAACAGAAGATTATCCGAGTCACGGCACCAAAAAAGAAAAATTTTAAAAAGAAAAACAGAAGATTATAGACTGTCAATAAACTTTTACTTTTAAATGGGTAAATAATATATGAAAATTCTTTTCATATGAAAATGAACGTCTGCTTTCATTTACTCCTAAAACATTCTGGCGGCTTCCACTGCCAACAGCGCCGCTGGTGTAGTGGTATCATGCAAGATTCCCATTCTTGCGACCCGGGTTCGATTCCCGGGCGGCGCAAAACTGTTTTGCTTACTGCTCTCTAAAAACCAGATAGCTTGAAGAGTCTTCATGTATCTTTCCTCCTTTAGAAACGCTTAGGCTTTTTACTCTCCCTTAAGGTTTCCACTCCATTATAATTCACGGTCGAAACACGAATCCGCAGCCAGAAGACAAAAAGTTCACGCAGATGGTGAAGTAGTTAATCTTTGCGCCTGCGCAGTCTGAAACGTCCCTAGCGTCGGGTGGAAGAGCGGCTGCGCAACAAGTGAACCTATGGACTGAGATGTAGCCTGGCGGCCGGGAGGTTGAAAGTGCAAGGTTATTCTGCGCCTGCGCGGTCCCGATAACTTCGCTGGCTGCTCCTATGCTCCCGGCTCGCCGCCATCTTGTATTGGGGCTTCATTGTTCGCGCTGGGCCGGGCGGTTTAGTGTAATAGCCGCCGAAGAAGGAGGCGGAGTAACCTCTGGTCAGCCGAGAAACCCTGCTATCCCGTAGCCATAACCGCTCAAACAATTTGGGACGTAGTGAAGGGCAGGGAACTGGACCTGGAGGTGCCGCCGCGACAGCAGCAGCCATGGAGGACGAGATGCCCAAGACTCTGTGAGTCTGGGGCAGCGATGAGGGAGGCGGGATGGTGGTCGTCCCGGAGGGAAGGCCTCGGCCCTGCGCCGCTCCCAGCCTATTGTTCTCCGTGGACACCGTGATATCGTGGTTTTTGTTTCCTTAGCACGCACCTGGATGCTTAGAACCAAGACCCGATGTGTAAGAGGACGAGGTGAAGGGAGATGGGGCACAACCCTATCAATGAATCCCTTCACTTTACACCATTGCGTGACCTTTGCTCTCGCCACGGGCCCTCTGTGGTCTTAGACCTGGAGAAAAGACTTTTTCATTCAGACCTCTTTTTAGAGCTCGTCGAACCTTTTGTCCCATGCTTTCTTTCCTTCCCTTCTCTTTTCCCGCTTCTCCTCTTTTTTTATTAACCTCTTATCTTTACAGCCGTCTCACTTTAATTTTACTTTTGATTTCCTACTGAAACTTTTCCTTTCATTTTCTTCTCTGTGATAGGATTTTTTTTTTTCTTGAGGGTGCTCATACTAATTTTCAGTGCGGTAAACTTTATTCTTCCAGTTGCCAATTGGAAAAAAGCCAAGCATTTTTCTTTAACCTCTGGCTTTCCTTCTGTAGCACCCACCGACCAAAAAGCCTAACCAGACACCCCAAGGATTTGGAACTCTCACCCAGAAGGAATATATTAATTGAGGGGAAATGTGTTTAATAGATTTTTATAGTCGCTTGTTACTGTTGTGATTGACATGGTGCTGAACGAGCGGGCCATTTTTATGAAGCAACAATTGGTAAATGCCCTAACATATTGAGAGGTAATTTTTAGAATTAGCGTTAAATTACCGGAGCACGGATATTTTCTTTGTCGTGTGACTTCCTCCACTGCGTTCTTCGTTTTTCGAAGTATTTCGGATGAGTTGATCTTGCCTTTGTTGGCACTTCTTGGAAAAAGAAAAGCTCAACGAGTTCCTGACATAGCTTTTTGTTTATATTCTTGGATGACATAGATTTTCGTTTATATTCTTGGAATACTGGCAGTTTGAGAGCTCCATGCATTAAAAACGCAATTTTCGGTTTCTTTTTGCAGATTTATAGATGATAAAGTTGCTCTGAAGTACGATGCAATTGTTTTTTTTCACCTCTAAAATTTTTTCACTTTTAAGTTGCTGTTTCTTGTCTATATTGGAAATGTGGTTACACTGTTTTCTTAATAGATTGTCAGTTAATCTTTTAGTAACCTTGAAATTTCTTGTTTTCTCTATTCCTGAGGCTTGAAAGTATCTTTTCTTTTATTTATTTATTTATATTTAAGACAGGGTTTCACCATGTTTGTCAGGCTGGTCTTGAACCCCCGACCTCAGGTGATCCGCTCGCCTTGGCCTCCAAAGTGCTTGGATTACAGGCGTGAGCCACTACGCCTGGCCGAAAGTATCTTTTCAATAGGATGTAGCAATTAGTTCATGACCCTTGTTTTAGGAAAGATTGTATCTGTAGATGAATACTCCCTAAAATACTGCTAGCTTCGCAGTGTTGGTGGAATCTGTTCCCCCTTGCCCCTTAGCTGTAACAGTCATCAGCATTTTGGGTTAAGGCATTGCTCGTGTTTTATAATGTAAACCTAATAGTCTTAGTATTAGGTTGACAATATTTAATTTTTAAAACTGCCCGAAGTATCTGGCCACTTTTTTATTTTTTAATTTTTTTTTCTTTTTTACTTTTTTGTTTTTTGAGATGGACTCTCACTTTGTCACCCAGGCTGCAAGGCTGGAGTGCAGTGGCGCAATCTCGGCTCATTGCAGCCTGCGCCTCCCGGTTTAAAGCGATTCTCCTGCCTCAGTTTCCCTAGTAGCTGGGATTACAGGTGGGTGCCACCATGCCCAGCTAATTTTTGTATTTTTAGTAGAGACGGGGTTTCACCATGTTGGCCAGGCTGGTCTTGAACCTCATAATCTGCCCTCCTCAGCCTCCCAAAGTGCTGGGATTACAGGTGTAAGCCACCGTGCCCACGTGCTCTATTTTCAAAACATAATCCATCATTCAACTACTTCTCATCACTTCCACTGGCACTAACTACAGTTACAGATACTGCTTTCTCTCTCACCTGGACCTGACTAGGCTACTTGGTTCTGCCAGTTTAAAGGTTAAGATAGGCTATACCACTACTCTGCTTAAAACCCACTTACGAGTTCCATTTCCACTCAGATAAGATGGCCCTCATAAGGACCCATATGATCTGATATTTTCTATCTCTCCTACCATTCCTATTTCTCATTCTGACCTCATTTACAACTCCTCTATGGCATTCACTCTCTTCAGGCTAACCAACTAGCATGCCCTTCCCTGAAGGGGCCCTTGCATTAGCTCGCTCTTTCTAGGGTGCCGCTCCTTCAGATAGAAGCATGGCTCTCCCTCATCTCCTTCGGTTTTTTTCCTTATCAAAGGATGACCTTCCTTTATTATTCTCTGTAAATATCCACCCTATCCTCCTTACCACACATACCCTGCATTATTTTTCTCCATAGCACTTATTACCATCTAACATAATTACTTAGGTAAATTCTTAAAAGGCCTATTATATTTACTATCGTATCCCCAGCTCCCAGAACAGTGACAGCCACGTAGTATGCTCTGAATATTACCGAGTGAATGTAATGTTTCTAGCATATTCTTAATTACTAGCAGTTATTTGGAAGTATAGGTATTATCTAATAAATATCTCATTTTAGTCAACCTTGCCTTCAATAGACTCTTTAGATAGGTCTGAATCTCAATACAGGAGATGTTATTTCATACAAATTACAAGGCCAACACTATTTAGAGAGTTGGGTAGACAACAAGAATGAAAGATAAACATGGAGCAGAAGAAAGGCAAGGCCTGCATTAGTATGTAGCAATTGGGTTCCGTCTCGCTCTGTTGCCCAGGCTGGAGTGCAGTGGCATGATCTCGGCTTACTGCAACCTCTGCCTCCTAGGCTCAAGCGATTCTCCTCCCTGAGCCTCCTGAGTCCTGAGTAGCTGAGACTACAAGCATGCGCCACCCCGTCCGTCTAATTTTTGTATTTTTAGTAGAGATGGGGTTTAGCCATGTTGGCCAGGCTGTTCTTGAACTCCTGACCTCAGGTGATCTGCCCACCTCGGCCTTCCAAATGCTGGGATTACAGGCATAAGCCACCGTGCCCAACCGAAATTCTACCAGTTTTTTAAACAAATTTATTGATTACTTACCATGGACCAGACCAAGAATATATATTAAAAGCCTCTGACATCCAGGGTCATTAAAGAAAAAATCTTGACATTAAAATTAAAAACACTACTGGGAAAACTTAGGGATTAGTTTCCTTGTGTTTAGTCAAGGTTTGCCTGCCTGGAAAAATGGGAGTTTTGGTTGAGGGAGGTAGAAACGAGAAGACTTTTAGAGTATGACTACTTTGAGGAAGAGTTTCTTGGATGGGGTGTTTCAGTGAGGGATACAAGGCAAAATGAGTCATACATGTAATGGTTTGTAATAGTTTGGAGTTGGGAACAGGCCTGGCGCGGTGGCTCAGCCCTTGCGGAGTCTGAGGCATGGGAATTGCTTGAACCTGGGCAGTGGAGGTTGCAGTGAGCCGAGAGACTGCTCCACTGCACTCCAGCTGGGTGGCAGAGCAAGACTCCATCTCAAAAAGAAAAAAAGAAAAGAAAATAGAGCAACAGGAATTGCCAGTAACTTGGATGTGGCCTGTGAGAATGATGTCAACAATAAATGGATTTATTTTAAAATGTGTAATATCAGTCATCTAAAATGTTACAGTTTGTTGCAAAATGTAAGTAAAAATAAAGTCTTGAGGATGGATATTCCTTAAGATGTCTGCAGACATGGTATTATATACATTTGTTCAAGCTGGTTTACCAGTGAAGGAGGTCCCAACTAACAAGGCAGTTTCAGCCATCTCTTGTAACAGATTATTCTTTGTGATGGGTATACATTTGTTAAATAATACTAAGGTTAGGATGCTGATGTATATACACAAGCACTTACTATTCTACACAATTTTATTTTTTAATTGAGATAAGATCTCATTCTTTTGCCCAGGCTGTGGTACGATCACAGCTCACTGTAGCCTCGACCTTGCAGGCTCAAGGGATCTTCCCACTTCAGCCTTCTGAATTGCTGGGACTACAGGCATGTGCTACCACGTCTAGCTAAATTTTTAAAAATTTTTGTAGAGAAGTGGTCTCACTGCGTTGCCCAGGCTGATCTCCAACTTCTGGGCTAAGTGATCTTCCCATCTCAGCCTCCCAAAGTGCTGGAATTACAGGTGTGAACCACCATGCCTGGCATCTACACAGTTTCTTCATTGGTAAAAGACATAACTAACCTTTTCCGCCCAGGGTAACTTAGACAAAATGAGAGTTTCCTAGCAAATTGCAAATGTTCAGAAGTCATTCTGAGACAGTACATTTAACTCTTTAACAGATATTTATAGAACAATAAATATCACTGCAATGATATTTACTGCAGTGTTCCAGGCGGTGTTCTAGACTAGCAGTCCCCAGCCTTTTTGGCACTGGGACCAGTTTTGTGGAACACAATTTTTCCATGGTGGGATGGTTTTAGGATGAAACTGTTCCACCTTAGAACATCAGGCATTAGATAAATTCTCATAAGGAACACGCAACTTAGATCCCTTGCATGCCCAGTTCACAAATGCTACTGCTGATCTGATAGGAAGCAGAGCTCAAAGAGTAATGCTCCCTCCCCTGCTGCTTAATTCCTGCTGTGTGGCCCAGTTCTAACAGGCCATTGACCCATAGTGGTCCATAGCTGGGAGGGGGTTGGGGACCCCTGTTCTAGACAGTAGATAACAATTAATAGAAACCTCTTATGGAAGTTATTATTAGATTAAAAAAACTACTTGTAGTTTTTTCTCAAATTTTCTTAGAGACCTTACCAAATTCTGCCTTTTTATTTATTTATTGAGACAGTGGAGTCTCTGTTGCCCAGGCTGGACTATAGTGGCTCAGTCTTGGCTCACTGCAACCTCCACCTCCCAGGTTCAGGTGATTCTCCTGCGTCAGCCTCCCCAGTAGCTGGGATTATAGGCACCCATCACCACACCTGGCTAATTTTTTGTATTTTTAGTAGAGACAGGTTTCGCATGTTAGCCAGGCTGACTCCTGAGCTCAAGTGATCCACCCACCTCAGCCTCCCAAAGTGCTGGGATTACAGGCATGAGCCACTTCTTCTGGCTAATCCTGAAAATTTCTTTTCTTTTCTTTTTTAGAGACGGGGTTTCTCCATGTTGGTTAGGCTGGTCTTGAACTCCTGACCTCAGGTGACCCACCCGCCTCGGCCTCCCAAAGTGCTTGGGATTGCAGGTGTGAGCCACTGCTCCTGGCCTGAAAATTTCTTATAGGCACAAGAATCAGGTAAGAGTAGACACAGAAGAGATGCAGAGATAGTACAGAGTTTTGTTTTTTTTGTGGGGGAGGGTTTTACGGAAGAATGACATGATAACCTTCATCCAGCATCCCTTAACATTAACATCTTATATAACCGTGGTATGATTATCAAAAATAAGAAATTAACACTATAGACTTTATTCCAATTTTTCCAGTAATATCCTTTTTGTATTTTAGGATCCAATTCAAGGTAATACCACATTGCATTTCATCATCGTCTCTTTACTCTCCTTCATTCTGTGAGATGTCTTTCTTGACCTTAACACTTTTTTCTTTTTTTAGAGATAGGATCTCACTCTGTTCCCCAGGGTGGAGTGCAGCGGCACAATCATTGTTCACTTCAGCTTCCCAAGTAGCTGGAACTACAGGTGCACACCACACCCAGCTAATTTTTTTTTATTTTTTGTAGAGATGGGGCATATCGCTAAGTTGCCCTGGCTGGTCTCAAACTACTGGCCTCAAGCGAACCTCTCACCTCGGCCTCCCAAAGCACTGGGATTACAGGTGTGAGCCACTGCATCCAGCCAACACTTTGGAAGGGTACTGTTTCTCCTTTTCTCCAAAATCACCATGACTTCTTTTTTCTTGACTTTGCTGGTTAGAAGTAAGTTACCGGGCCGGGCGCGGTGGCTCACGCCTGTAATCCCAGCACTTTGGGAGGCCGAGGCGGGTGGATCACAAGGTCAAGAGATCGAGACCATCCTGGTCAACATGGTGAAACCCCGTCTCTACTAAAAATACAAAAAATTAGCTGGGCATGGTGGCGCGTGCCTGTAATCCCAGCTACTCAGGAGGCTGAGGCAGGAGAATTGCCTGAACCTAGGAGGTGGAGGTTGCGGTGAGCCGAGATCGCGCCATTGCACTCCAGCCTGGGTAACAAGAGTGAAACTCTGTCTCAAAAAAAAAAGAAGTTACCAAGGCTAGCTCACACTCAAGAAGAGGAAGATTAAGTTACACTTCCTGGAAGGAGGTGTATCAAAATAATTCATAGTTATGCGGGGCGCAGTGGTCCATGCCTGTAATCCCAGCACTTTGGGAGACTGAGGCAGGCGGATCACGAGATCAGCAGATTGAGACCATCCTGGCCAACATAGTAAAACCCCGTCTCTACTAAAATACAAAAAAAAAAAAAGCATAGTTATATAAAACCACCAGTTCATTGGTCAAAACCAATATTTAATAAATTAAAGAGGAGGTACTTTGAGGCTATGCAGATACCCTGTTTCTCCTTTTAAAGTTTCATCAGCTAGGCCTGGCTTGGTGGCTCATGCCTGTAATCCCAGCACTTTGGGAGGCCAAGGCAGGCAGATCATCTGAGGTTGGGAGTTTGAGACCAGCCAGGCCAACATAGAGAAACCCTGTCTCTAATAAAAATACAAAATTAGCCAGGCATGGTGGCACATGCCTGTAATCCCAGCTACTTGGGAGGCTGAGCCAGGAGAATCACTTGAACCCGGGAGGAAGAAGTTGTGGTGAGTCGAGATGGCACCATTGCACTCCAGCCTGGGCAACAGGAACGAAACTCCGTCTTAAAAAAAAAAAAGAAAGAAAAAAGTTTCATTAGCTAATGTGAGCTTCCATGGGTATATCTTCCTATAGGAATTATTACTGTGGTGTTTTAATGGTGATTTTCTATTTCTCACATTCTTTCCACATTTATTAACATTCTGTAAGAAAAAACTATTTTTCCCTCTTCCAGGATCCATTTAAAGATTATTCATCATTGTATTTGGTTGTCAGTGTTTTTATGTCCTTTTTTTCTGGGAGTGGGCAGTGTCTCACTCTGTCATCCTGGCTAGAGTGCTGTGGTGCTGTCTCAGCTCACTGCAACATCCATCTCCTGAGTTCAAGTGATTCTTGTGCCTCAGCCTCCCGAGTAGCTGGGATTACAGGCATGCTGCACCACCAAGCCTGACTAGTTTTTGTGTTTATTGTAGTAGAGACGAGGTTTCACCATGTTGGCCAGGCTGATCTCGAACTCCTGATCTCAAGTGAACGGCCCACCTTAGCCTCCCAAAGTATAGGCTTGAGCCACTGTGCCCAGCTTTGTGTTTCTTTTATTTATTTGTATCTTAGAAATGAGGTCTTGTTATGTTGCCCAGGCTGGACTCAAAACTCCTGGGTTCAAGGGATCCAACTACCTCAGCCTCTCAAGTAACTCGTACTACAGGCTCGTGCCACTGCTCTAGGGCACAGTGGATCCTGCCTGTAATCCCAGCACTGTGGGGAGCTGGGGCGGGTGGATCACGAGGTCAGGAGTTCAAGACGAGTCTGACCAACGTGGTGAAACCTCTCGCCTCTGCCAAAAATTCAAAAATTAGCTAGGTGTGGCACACGCGTCTGTAATCCCAGCTACTCAGAAGGCTGAGGCAGGAAAATTGTTTGAACCCAAGAGGTAGAGGTTGCAGTGAGCCGAGATTGTGCCACTGCACTACAGCATGAGCAACAGAGTGAGACTGCGTCTAGGGGAAAAAAAAAAAAAGTCATCTTTTGTCTTTTGTTTTAGGACAATAATTTTTTGAAAAGACTGAGTCGTCTTATAAAATGTCCCACATCTGGATTGGTGGAATTGTCTTGTATGTTTTATATGCCCGATAACCTATAAACTTAAATCTAATTTTCAGCATGGTTAGATTTAGGTTAGACTTTTTCTTTCTTTCTTTCTCTTTTTTTTTTAAGTTGGAGGCTCGCTCTGCCACCCAGGTTGGAGTGCAGTGGTGCAATCTCAGTTCATTGCAACCTCTGCCTCCTGGGTTCTTGCAGTTTTCCTGCCTCAGCCTCCTGAGTAGCTGGGACTACAGGTGCACACCGCCACACCCAGCTAATTTTTTGTATTTTAGTAGAGATGGGGTTTCACTGTGTTGCCCAGGCTGGTCTCGAACTCCTGAGCTCAGGCAATCCACCCGCCTCGGTCTCCCAAAGTGCTGGGATTATAGGCGTGAGCCACTGCGCCCAGCTGACTTTTTCTTTCTTTTGAGATGGAGTTTTGCTCTTGTTGCCTAGGCTGGAGTGCAATGATGCAATCTCATCTCACCACAACCTCTGCCTCCCTGGTTCAAGTGATTCTCCTGCCTCAGCCTCCAGAGTAGCTGAGATTACATGCTGCACCACCACACCCGGCTAATTTTTTGTATTTTTCGTAGAGACGGGGTTTCACCATGTTCATGAGGCTAGTCTCAAACTCCTGACCTTGTGATCTGCCTGCCTTGGCCTCCCAAAGTCCAGGGATTAGAGGCATGAGCCACTGTGCCCAGCCCATTAGACCTTTTTATGTAAATATTTCATAGGTGATACTGTGTAATTCATATTATATATATACAGTGTCTCATTGGTCATTACCCACCTGTAACATAATTTAAAATTTGATCACTGAGTCATAGTGGTATAGCCAAAGCTCTCATTTTTAAGGTAAGGTTTTCCCTTTGCAACTAATTAAGTAATCTGTGTGATAACTTTAATACCTTGTGACTATTTCCACATCAATTTTTCACCTAATACTTTAAGCATAAAGATATTTGCCTGAATCAGTTATTTCTTTTTTTTTTTTTTTTTTTTTTTTTTTTTTTTTTTTTTT
>NW_022436966.1:3368815-3409496 GCF_009761245.1 Sapajus apella
CCCAGCTAATTTTTGTATTTTTAGTAGAGAAGGGGTTTCACCATGTTGACCAGGATGGTCTTGATCTCTTGACCTCGTGATCCACCCGCCTCGGCCTCCCAAAGTGCTGGGATCACAGGCGTGAGCCACCGCGCCCGGCCCTGAATCAGTTATTTCTTTTCTTTGCTTTTTTTTGGAGATGGAGTCTTGCTCTGTCACCAGGCTGGAGTGCCACTGCAACCTCCGCCTCCTGGGTTCAAGCAATTCTTCCTCCTAGCCTCCTAAGTAGCTGGGACCACAGGCACGTGCCACCACACCCAGCTAATTTTTGTATTTTTAGTAGAACGGGGTTTCACCATGTTGGCCAGGATGGTCTCGATCTCTTGACCTCATGATTCGCCTGCCTCGGCCTCCCAAAGTGCTGGGATTACAGGCGTGAGCCACCATGCCCAGCCTGAATCAGTTTTTTCATTAGGGTTTACACATTGTTAATTTAACACTATTTTTCTACATTTCTTTATTTAGAGACGGAGTGTCTGTTGCACAGGGTGGAGTGAAGTGGCATGATCTTGGCTCACTGCAACCTCCTCCTCCTGAGTTCAAGCGATTCTCCTACCTCAGCCTTTCCAGTAGCTGGGACTACAGGCGCACACCACCATGCCCAGCTAATTTTTGTGATTTTAGTAGAGATGTTTTCACCATGTTAGCTAGGATGGTCTCGATCTCCTGACCTCATGATCTGCCTGCCTCAGCCTCCCAAAGTGCTGGGATTACAGGCATGAGCCACTGCGCCTGGCCTCTTTCTACATTTATTAACTAGCTGTCTTCTGTAAAGGAGAACTTTTCCTTAACCAAAGCTATTAGATTACACTATTCAGGAGTTCCTACTTAATAGATGGGATTAATACTTAATTCTGTCTCTTTTTCAGAATAAAGATTTGGTGTAGTGATAATTCGCAGTACTGGTAAATTGCTGTTGGGTAAATGTTGCTGTTAAATTTCTCTTTCGGGTACCATTCAGTGGCATGATCCTGGCTCACTGTAGCCTCCACCTCCTAGATTCAGGCAATTCTCCTATCTTAGAATTGCTTGAATACTCCCACTATAGTCCTGAGTAGCTGGGAATATAGTTGTATGCCACAGTGCCTGGCCAGTTTTTGTATTTTTAGTAGAGATGGGGTTTTGCCATTTTGGTCAGGCTGGTCTTGAACTCCTGACCTTAGGTGATCCATCTGCCTTGGCTTCCCAAAGTGCTGGCTAGGCATGAGCTATCGTGCCTGGCCATTTTACCTGATCTTTAAATGTCATTTGTTATTAAGACTCAGCATTTCTTCCTTTGCCGTCTTAACCTTTTCCGAAGGCTTCATGTTAAGCACTTTGTTGAATGGTAGATGGAAAGAAGAAATTGAATCCACACTTTGTGAGCATATATGAATATTTATTTTTCTGAGGAGAAAGTCCATGCCTTGTATCAAATTTTCTGAAGGATACCTGAGAGACAAATGAGAAACTCTACCATTATGGGGAGACTACATTCTCTGATTTCAGAACTGATAAACCTCTTAACTCTCTTACATGACTAGAGGTTATCTCATCTCAAAATCTCATTTAAAAAACTTATTTATAAACTTTTTTCTTTTTAGAGACAGAGTCTTGCTCTGTCACCTGGGTTGGAGTGTAGTGGCATAATCATAGCTCAGTGTAGCCTCTAACTCCTGGGTTCAAGTGATCTTCCCACCTCAGTGTCCAAAGTAGCTGGGACCATGCCATGGGACATAGTGCCATTATGTCCGGCTAATTTTTTTTTTTTGTATAGATGGAGATCTCACTGTATTAACTGGGCTGGTCTTGCACTCCTGGCCTAAAGTGATCTTTCCACCTCAGCCTCCAAAAGTGCGGGGATTACAGATGTGAGCCATTGCCCTCAGTGTAAACCCTTTAAGTGAAGTTCATCCCAGTCTTGTGGTCTTGTAATGCACCATTTATATTTGTATTGATTACCAACTCATAATCTGTGATCTTTCTACTCCCTTTCACACCTCTTCCACCAATCAGTAATGTTAAGTGGAAGGGTTCCCATCCCATTGTTACCATCCAAAACAACTAATAAGTAATTTACCTATAACTTTTCAAAAATGTGTGAAGTAGAAATAATGGCAATGGTTCTTAGGTTTGATCATATAATTTTTTTTTTTTTTTTTTTTAAGATAGTCTTGTTCTGTCACCCAGGCTGGAGAGCAGTGGCACTATCTGGGCCCATTGCAATCTCTGCCTCCTTGGTTCATGCAGTTCTCATGTCAGCTGCCCCCCAGTAGCTGGGATTACAGCCAGGTGCCACCACGGCCAGCTAATTTTTGTTTTTAGTAGAGATAGGGTTTTATCATGTTGGCCAGGCCAGTTTCAAATTTCTGGCCTCACGTGATCCACTCACCCTAGCCTCCCAAAGTGCTGAGATTACAGGCATGAGCCACCACACCTGCCCATTATTATATAAAATATTTTACATAACTAATGATTTATTTGAGTGTTTTTTAAAGCTTATCTTCCTAAGGTTAGCCTGGAAACTTAAAAACAAGCAATAGTTTTTCTGCAGGGTTGTTAAAGAAAAAAAAAGCAAGAGGTTTAATTTGCAAAACCATGACTAAAACAGATATGCACATACTATCTTCTCCTTCACTAACAGGGTGTAATATATTTTCTTTTTTCTTTCTTGAGACATAGGCTTGCTCTTGCCCAGGCTAGAGTGCAGTGGCATGACCTTAGCTCACTCAGCCTCTGCCACCTGGGTTCAAATGATTCTCCTGCCTCAGCCTCCCTAGTAGCTGGGATTACAGATGTGCACCACCACGCCCAGCTCATTTTTGTGTTTTTAGTAAAGACGGGTTTTGCCATGTTTGCCAGGCTGGTCTCGTACTCCTGGCCTCAGGTGACCTGCCTGCCTTGGCTTCCCAAAGTGCTGGGATTACAGACATTAGCCACCGTGCCCAGCTAATATATTTTCAAATAACATTTTATGTCTATTTTCAAAGAGATTTTTAAGTGTTGGCAAACTTGTAAAAGTTATTCCCAAATATATACTTGAAGGCAAAGATCTGCCTGTTTCTCAAATTTAATTTTTAATAACAGTTGTAGAAACTGATGCAGAATAAGCAAATTTAAAATGGTAAATCTAGGACTGGGCACAACGGCTCATGCCTGTAATCTTTAACATTACACTTTGGGAGGCCGAGATGGGCAGATCACTTGAGCCCAGGAGTTGGAGACCAGCTCAGCAACATAATGAAACCCATTCTCTACAGAAAGTACAAAAAAATTAGCCAGATGTGGTGGCACACACCTGTGATCCCAGCTACTTGGGCAACTGAGGTGGAAGAATCCCTCATGCCCAGGAGGCAAAGGTTGTAGTGAGCCAAGATTGCACCACTACACTCCAGTCTCAGCAACCCAGCCAGACTGTGTCTCAAAAAAAAGTAAATTGGGCTGGGTGTGGTGATTTCTGTAGTCTGTTACTCAGGAGGTTTACTTGAAGCCAGGAATTTAAGAGCAGCCTAAGCAATATAACCAGACTGTTTCTCTTAAAATGGGAAAAAAAAAAAAAAAAAGAACGGGTGTGGTGGCTCACACCTGTAATCCCAGCACTTTGGGAGGCTGAGTTGGGTAGATCACGAGTACAGGAGTTCGAGACCAGCTTTGCCAAGATGGTGAAACCCATTCTTTACTAAAAATACAAAAATTTCAAGTTGAACTAAGAAGAAACACACAAAATACAAAACTTAGCCGGGCATGATGGTGGGTGCCGTTAATCCCAGCTACTCCAGAGGCTGAGGCAGGAGAATCGCTTGAACCCGGGAGGCAGAGGTTGCAGTAAGCCGACATCACGCCATTGCGCTCTACCCGGGCAACAGAGTTAAAAAAAAAAAAAAAGAAGGAGGCCGGGCGCAGCGGCTCACGCTCATAATCCCAGCACTTTGGGAGGCCGAGGAGGGTGGATCACCTGAGGTCAGGAGTTTAAGACCAGACTGACCAATATGGAGAAACCTGCCTCTAGTAAAAATGCAAAATTAGCCACATGGTGACGCATGTCTGTAATCCCAGCTACTCGGAAGGCTGAGGCAGGAGAATCACTTGAACCCAGGAGGTGGAGGTTGTAGTGAGCCAAGATTGTGCCATTGCACTCCAGCCTGGGCAACAAGAGTGAAACTTCCATCTCAAAAAAAAAAGGTAAATTGATTTTCTTTGTGTTTCAGATACGTCGGTAACCTTTCCAGGGATGTGACAGAAGCTTTAATTCTGCAACTCTTTAGCCAGATTGGACCTTGTAAAAACTGCAAAATGATTATGGATGTAAGGGTATTTTACTTAGTTAACTTTATTCTTTTTTTTTTTTTTTTTTTTTTTTTTATTTCCATAATTGGGTATAAGAATTCTTTTTTTTTTTTTTTTTTTTTTAAACATGTTACTTAAAGCCATTGCTTGGAAGGAATTCTTAGTTTACTATAGTCTAAATATAGTATAAATTCTTACGTTGCTATGGTCTAAATTAATAGGGAATTTAGTGAATTTGTAATGAACCTGTTTTGACAACTGAATTTAATTTGTTTTACTAAATAATGGAAGGTGAGAATAGAACTAGTCATTTCTAGATCAGATGGGAACTGTGTATATGTGGGCTGTTTCAGGTGCATTGAGGCATCAGAAATGATTATTTTATATGTAGTGTCAATTGGTTGGCTAATAAATTCAGCTGTTACAATTAAATTGAGAAACAGGTTTAAAAGTAATAGGCATTTGATACAGTGAAACTGTTTTTAACTTTATTTTTAAAGGTCATGATTCAAGTTTTTCTTGTATTTAGGCAATTCCTATTTATGAGACTTTAATGTATTAAAACACACACACATATTGAACTCATTCATCTAATTGGTGTTAACCCGAATCATAATATGTATAAAAAGACATTTAGGGAACACTGACCCCATTTCCCTTGAGTCTGTGTCTCCTGGGGGGAAAAAAAGTACTTAATTTTTTTTGTTTTTTGTTTTTGAGATGGAGTTTTGCTCTTGTTGCCCAGGCTGGAGTACAATGGCATGATCTTGGCTCACTGCAACCTCCACCTCCCGGGTTCAAGCAATTCTCCTGCTTTAGCCTCCCGAGTAGCTGGGATTACAGTCATTTGCCACCACACCCAGCTAATTTTGTATTTTTAGTGGAGATGGGGTTTTTCCATGTTGATCAGGCTGGTCTTGAACTCCCGACCTCAGGTGATCCGCCTGGCTCGGACTTCCAAAGTGCTGGGATTACAGGCGTGAGCCACCATGCCTGGCTGGGAAGATAATTTTTTAAAGGCTCTGAGCAAGCAATAAATTGTTGTCAGAAGGTTCGCATTCTGAAACCTAAAGTTTTACTTACCAGAGAGTCTCTTCAGTTTTCAGAGCCTATTTACCTATATTTGAAAAATAGTTTTAAGAAGGTTGGCTAAGATTTTCTGCTACTCAGCGAGCTAGAAGCAGCGAGGAGCTGTGTACATTTATAGCAGTAAAAAGTAGCATATAACAGGGAGGGGATAGAAGATCGTAAAAAGCCAAAGTGAGACTTCAGAACCTAGGAGTCCAGTCAAACTTAATCTGTATAGCTTGAAGAAATGGTTATATGATGATGGGGAGAAAATATCTCTATTTTTAGCTATAAATATAGTATCTCTATTATAGCTATATTTATATCCAGTTAGGATACCTAGTCATTAATATTAAATTATAATAGTATAGTATAACTTGTTGAAGAAAATAGCTTTCTATAAAGCAGAATGATTTTTAAGTGGTGGCTTTTTTTTCTTTCTACTTTTTAATTCTTTTCGAGACAGGCTCTTGCTGTGTTGCCCAGGCTGGATTCAAACTCCTGGGCTCAAGCGTTCCTCCCACCTCAGCCTCCTGAAGTAGCTAGGACTACAGGAGCTCTCCACCAGGCCTGGCTGTTTACTTTTTTTTATCCAAAATTCACTTGTGGAATGGACCATTCATTCTCCATGGCCTGATAATTTAGATGTATAAAACTTGGTTTAAAAATTTTTTTTACATAATTTTAAGCTAATGGGAGAATAAAGCTTAAAATTGGCTTTTGTGTTTCTTCTCCCACAGACAGCTGGAAATGATCCCTATTGCTTTGTGGAGTTTCATGAGCATCGTCATGCAGCTGCAGCATTAGCTGCTATGAATGGACGGAAGATAATGGGTAAGGTAAGCTGTCATAATTAAAGAAGGTGATTTGCGCTGAAAAAATTTATGATTTTATTTCCTGTTTAGAAACATTAAATCCTTTTTTTTTTTTTTTTTTTTTTAATTTTGAGACGGGGTTCACTCTTGTTGCCCAAGCTGGTGATCTCAGCTCACCACAACCTCTGCCTCCTGGGTTCAAGCGATTCTCCTGCCTCAGCTTCCTGAGTAGCTGGGATTATAGGCGCCTGCCACTACACCCAGCTAATTTTTTGTATTTTTAGTAGAAATGAGGTTTCACCATGTTAACCAGGCAGTCTTGACCTCCTAACCTCAGGTGATTCCTCCCACTGCAGCCTCCCAAAGTGCTGGGATTACAGTTGTGAGCCACCACGCCCAGCTGAAACATTAAACACTTTATAGCAAAAAGGTCAGTTATTCACATTTAATATTAAAAAGATGTGATAATGCTTTTAGAGGCAGAGGCCTGTGTTTATGTCAGTATTTTCTTTCTTTTTTTTTTTTCCAAGATAGGGTTTCACCATGTTGGTCAGGCTAGTCTTGAACTCCTGATTCAGGTGATCCACCCACCTTGGCCTCCAAAGTGCTTGGATTACAGGCATGAGCCACCACGCCTTGCCCTCTTTTTTTTTTTTTTTTTTTTTTTTTCTTTTGAGATGGAATGTTGCTCTGTCACCCAGGCCGGAGTGCAATGGTGCCATCTCAGCTCACTGCAACCTCCACTTCCTGGGTTCAAGCAGTTCTTCCATGATAGCTGGGATTACAGGCACCTGCCATCATGCCCAACTAATTTTTGTATTTTTGTAAAGACAGGGTTTCATTATGATGGCCAGGTTGGTCTTGAACTCCTGACCTCAGGTGATCCACCTGCCTTGGCCTCCCAAAGTGCTGATATTACAGGCATGAGCCACCACCAACCTATGTTAGTATTATGGTAAATACTAAAATATTTGCTGAATTACTCAATGTTTGGATGCTAATGGAAAAGAATCAAAGAAAAAAATAATGTTGGTACTTTTAGGTAAAAAAGGTTAATTGAATGTTAACAGACATAGAAAGATTAGGATTTGTCAACATTATTTATTTGCCTAAATGTAGTTCAGAAGATAAGTTTTGAAACTGGACCAGAGCTGGCATCTCCTTTAGTGTTTCATCTTAAATAGTTAACTTCCTCTATGTTTATAGATGCAAATGTGATTTTGGGCTTTATTTTTATGAAGTATAAATGTAGAAAATTTTTTTTAGGAAGTCAAAGTGAATTGGGCAACAACCCCCAGCAGTCAAAAGAAAGATACAAGCAGTAAGTATATTTTACGCTTTTTGAACATTTGTTTTTATTATACCCAGTAGTTTTATTGTAAAGCCCATAAACATCGTACATGTTTGCAGTAATGTTTTGATCGTTATCCTAAGATATGATTGAATGTGTTTGTGTTAATAAATTTAAGAACAAATCTAATCTTTGTCATCAGGTAGTACCGTTGTCAGCACACAGCGTTCACAAGGTAATTGTATCTTCTTAAACATAAAATGAAATCTCTTGAAAGGGTATTCACTAACCACCTGAAGTTTTTTTGTATGATATTTGGGGGAGGGGGGGCGGGAGGAGATAGTATTTCTATTTGTTTCTCTAGCAATATTTTTCTCACTTCTTCTCAGTGTTGACCAAGTATAGCTTGTCCACTACTTTGGTGCTAGTTCAAGCTTTCTGACCCCTTTGGTAGCAGCTGATGCCTTAGAACTACTTTCACCAACTAAGGGGCAAGATACCCGGCTTTCTTGAGGTCACCGTCTGGGCTTCATACTCAGATCTTCCAAATGCTTGAATTGCTCCTCAAATTTTGTTTCCCAAAGAGCAATCCAAAATGTTGTTTAAGGCCTGTCAAATATGGGTAACTTTTCTTTCCAAATATGCTTTGTCAAATTTATGTGTGTGTCCATTTTAAAGTGTTGGTCCAACAATTTTGCATTTTTAAAGTGTTTCTTTTTTTTTGATAATTGTCTTTTTTAAAAACTCAGATATGGGATGGTTATTTCTCTCCAATGCTTTTTTAATGGTTCTGATATAAAGTGAAGGGATTACTGTTTTCATTCTGTTGCCTTCAGTCTTAGTTCACTTGCACATGGATTCACATAAACTGAATGGTGTAATGTCTGGGCAACCAAAACTGTTGGCTTTTGAGAAAACTGTCAAATACTTTAACATCAAACTGTTGCAATGCAAGGTATTTCTTTGATTGTTCTTCACAAAATATGGTTAAACCAAGTATATATCATGTAGCTAGCTTCAGTAAATTGTGTTAACTGAGGCAAATCTAGTCTACATAATTCCCAGTACCACTATTTTATTTTAATTTGTAAAGCCTTAATATAGTGGTAAACTGAATAAAAGTAAATAATTATTATTAGAATGGTAACTAAGTCATTAAATTTTTTGCAGAACTGAAACTTGTATATTATTAATTTATTTTCTCAGACCAGTATAATAATTGACTGTAAATAGAAATATAAATGTCACTTCCTGTTAGATGTATCACAGTCTTTTCAGGAGAATTTTTCCTATATTGTTACCTTGACTCGTTTAAAGTTGATAGGATTTGTATAGATATAGGATAGTGTTTTGTTTATACTTTATCGTAAGTCATAATCATTTTAAGAATACTTTATTGGATAGATTTTAGTACTTTTTAAATTCTAAAGTTCTGTTTTTCTTTTCACTTCCCCTTCCTTCCCCTTATAAGATCATTTCCATGTCTTTGTTGGTGATCTCAGTCCAGAAATTACAACTGAAGATATAAAAGCTGCTTTTGCACCATTTGGAAGAATATCGTAAGTAACAGAAGATAAATAAAATCTTTTTAATTAGAAACAATTATATGTAGATATAACTTGAAAATAATTTTAGTATGATTTTTTTATATTAATTTATAATGTATTACATTGTTTAGAGGTCATTCAAGAAGTTAACAGCAAAAGATTGTTTTCCCACTGATGAATAAACCTCTGGTTTTCAATTACCTTAAAATCCTTTTTCAGTTAGCATAGCTTTTAAGAGACAGATTTGCCATTGTACATTTTATAGTTTCTTATATAGGTGTCAGGCTAGCTTGGTGATAATCTTTAGTTAAAACTGTGCTGTGACTAAGGAATTTAGATCCATTGCGCACGTCTATGATACCATGCATTTTGTGTTAATATATTTTAACAAAAAGAAACTTTAACAATTCAACCTAAAAAGCAGTTAATAAATGTTATTTCCTAAGTATTTGCACCCTTTTAAAAAAACTGCTAACAATAATAGTGCCTTATAGTATTTTATGAAGCACTGCCTTGCTTGCACTTGTTATTAATCATACATTTTAGGCCCTGATGAATAAATACCTTACTTGATACAGTTATTAATCATACATTTTAGGCCCTTATGAATAAATACCTTACTTGATATAGTATTCATCATAGAAGAACTTTAAAATTTTGAAAAGCATGCCATATTAGAGTAAGAATAATAAGTTGTTTATGGTACTTTCTGTGGAGTAATTATTTAGTTTAGAAAACTTCTTCAGGATTTCCGGTTGCTCTATTATTTTTCCACCTAAAAGAGTACTAAAAAGGCAATGCTAACGGTGGTTTGGTTTGAACAGACCAACAGCAGAGATGAGATGAGGAGACTGGGAAGTAAATGCCAGTAGTGTTGGTGATGAATTTGGGGAGTTTTTATTTGAAGAGTTATAGTTTGTTGATGAGTGGGTGACAATGCATGTGACCAAGGAATGGCCAGCTTTAAAGGCAGTCACAGAATTAGGGCTTATCAGTGGACTTTCAGATGACATTTTTCTTTGTGAGACCTGATTAGGAAAATAAGTATAGCTTTTCTTTCTGATTGTTCCTCTTAATAATGTCTTAGAGTTTCAATAATAATTGGCTTGCTTTCAAATATCTAGACTTAGACAGTCTTATCCTTTGGCCTCTCAAGAGCTCTAAATCTCTGTGCAAATATTTGTGTTTTCATTTTGGTGTGGAAAATCTTTGTAAATTTCATCCTATTGTCAGAATAGTCACAGGACCATAAAAAGATAAAGAAGCCTGATCTAGATCTTTGCTGCTGCTTCTCCGGAGAATGTTTTCAGAGAGAAATAAATATGAGTTGAACATTTTTCAAGGTTAACATTTCCTTAACCTTTAAGAAGAAAAAACTTTCTAACATTGTGAACAGATTAAGTAGCTTTTTAATTAAATGCTTTGATTTCAATTGAGGTAGCTTTTTTGAAAACCTGGGAATTTTAGTTTGGGATTAGGCAAAGATTGTTTAACAGTTGGTGTGTTTAAGTTAAGTGACCTTCAAATTTTAGCAGTTTCATGATTTACAAATCATGGTCATAATTTATTTTTCTTAAATATGTTTTTGTATCATATTTTTAGTCTAGATTTTCTTATGGTCCCATGATTATTGATGTAGACTTTTTTTTTCTTGGTGAGACCTTTAAGTTTTAGGATTTTCAATTGAGATAATGTATAGTTTGAGTTTTAGGCTATACAAGGAGTTAGCTTTCCTACATTTAAAGGAATCATTTGGCAGTCAGCATATTTTCCTGATTTTTTATTGTTAAAGGAGATAAGTTGATAACTGTATGTTGAAGGGTTCCCATGATAGATAATCTCTAAAAAGTGCAAATATCAGTGCTTGATTTATAGATGTGTAATAAACAGTGGTCTGTAAAAGCATTTAGTATAAAAAACATGGTAGTTTCCCTTATATACAGCTTGTGAACTCTTCCTGTTCCTTGAGTTTAGGGTAGACTAATATTTTACGGTGTAGAAGAGAGTCAGCTACCAAATTAAATGCATGTGTACCATACAAATAATTTATTAAGTATTTTTGCATATTAAGAATTGACTTACATTAGTTTTCCCTTTTCACCACCACATCTTTGTCATTTTGACCCTGAACACTTAATAAATCATTCAAATTGATCTAAAATATGCTTATATCTACTTTAATAGAAAATTACATTGCATGGCTTTCAGACTTGGGTTTTTGTTATAAAAGTGCCTGTTTTGTTCATGTGTCCTAAGAGAGCAAGCATTATGACATACCTGACTAACTTAAAAGCAGATTGCCTGTGAAGCACAATTTGAGTCCAATTTTTTGAGGTATGGAGTTTTAGCTATCATGGCTGGGTTTTTACTCAATCTCAAATAATAGGGCTCTGGTTATTTTGCAGAGTGTCTCTGAAGAATGGACAGAATTGCCCTGGCTAACTACAAGCTACGGTTCACAGTGGATAAATGTTGGCGTGCTTTTTTACTTTCTGACTTTTTAAAATTTTGCTTTTATATCTTGTAGTTCCAATCAATTTTATATGAATGCTATTATAAAATTCAGTGTAAAATCTTTTCTTGTATAGTTTAAAACTTGTGTTTGTCTAGTATTTTTCTTCAATGATTTAACATTTCTAAAAATGTCAACTTCTCAAATTTTACTCTAGTCGAAAAGGGGGGTATAAGTTGATCTGAAAAAATGAAATAATTTAATTAGTTTAGGGAATGTACAACTTTTTTATGCTTTTGGTTTCCGGTTTTCTATTTTTTTTTTAATTATAAGGTAGAATATAATGCCAAATAAATTATAAATTGCATGGTTAAAGAAAGCCATTCATCTAATATCCTGTGAACTTTATAAATGTTTAAGTAGTTCATGTGAGTAGCTGCTTTCACCATGCTTAATATTTAAAAGTTTAAAAATTTTTTTGGAGAGGCAATTTCTGTACAATGTACATATGCATATATACTTAAGAAGTTACTGATTTGCATGTCTATAAAATTAAGCCTCATTTCCTAATACATGATAAATTTTGTAGAATAAAAGGTGAATTTGCATTAAAGGTTCACTTTAATGAAGGTGAAACATGATAATCAGTTGTGTGTGAAATTCTCATTTTATATCCAGAGGACAGTTTGCAAACCTAAACTTCTGATTGTTTCTGATTTCAGAGATGCCCGAGTGGTAAAAGACATGGCAACAGGAAAGTCTAAGGGATATGGCTTTGTCTCCTTTTTCAACAAATGGGTGAGCTCAGTCAGAAGTGCATGTACAATGCTTAAACAGTAAAGAATGGAAACACTCAGTTTTAATTATTAATCTTTCTTTCATCTGCTGTTTATTTTACTGATAATTAAAATAAATCCTCACTAGAAGGTATCTCCTTCTGTTTTGTCTATTTAACATTTATTAACACCTGCTGATTCATGCAGAGTACTCATGTTTTCAGAATATAAGAAGTAAAGTTGTTTAAATTATCAGCCAAAGGAAGATGTTGAAAATCTCATTTATGGACTTAATTCATTATCTCCCTTGTTTATATTCCCATGGTAATTTAAAAGTAGCTAATAAAATACTGTGATGAGGCCAGGCGCAGTGGCTCATGCCTGTAATCCCAGCACTCTGGGAGCCCAAGGCGGATGGATCACCTGAGGTCAGGAGTTTGAGACCAGCCTGGCCAATATGGTAAAACCTGTCTCTACTAAAAATACAAAAATTTGGGGTGCCTGTAGGCCCAGCTACTAGGGAGGCTGAGGCAGGAGAATTGCTTGAACCCGGGAGGCAGAGGTTGCAGTGAGTTGAAATCATGCCACAGCACAGCCTGGGCAACAGAGTGAGACCCTAACTCAAAAAAAATAATTAAAATACTGTGATGGGTAGGAACTTTTTAAAAAATTAAATATTAGCTGGGCATGTATAATCTCAGCACTTGGGGAGGCTGAGAAGTTTTGAGATAAGCCCTGCCAATATAGTGAGACCCTTTGTCTACAAAATTTATGTTTATTTTTTATTTTATTTTTTTTCGGAAATTCCAAAAATTCGGCTGTGCCCAGTGGCTCACACCTGTAATCCTGTAATCCCAGCACATTGGGAGGCCAGAGTAGGTGGATTACTTGAGGTCAGGAGTTCAAGACCAGCCTGGACAACATGGCAAAACTCCATCTCTACAAAAAATTAGTTGGGCTTGGTGACGCATGCCTGTAGTCCCAGTTACTTGTGGGGCTGAGGTCCGAGGATCACTTAAACCCAGGAGGTCAAAGCTGCAGTGAGCCATGATCAAACCACTGCACTCCAGCCTGGGTGAAAAAGTGAGACCCTGTCTTAAGAAAAAAAAAAAAAAAAGTTGAAAATGATAAAGTATATTGAGAGGTGAAATACAAGCTCAATCATGTACACGTCCCATCTACCAATTAAAAGATTATTATTTTCCTGTGAGATGAGAAAATAAAAATTATAACAGTTTAGTTGCTTCTGAAAACTTTACTATTAATCACAGTATATAGTATTTTAGAAAGGTAGAAAAATACCTTGTACAGCGGATTGATAGCCATGATTAAGTTGAGTTCCTTATTTGAGTTCCTCATAGGTTTTTAGAATGTTTTAGTGCAACTTAGGGAAATAAGTTGGGGGTTTGGTGGGCTAGGATCTAATTTTTCATATTTTTGAAATTATGAGCTATAGGGTTCTGCTATATAAAAATCACTATTGAATCTGTGTTTAGTATGAACTAGAGTCAAATAGCAAAGGTTGTCTATTGATACCTATGTCCAGCCTCTGGAGTTAGCCAGAGATATATGCAAATTCTGACAACCACTATGAAACAGTTGCTAACTTTGAGTAAATAATATAATCTATAAATTTCAACTTCTGTAGAATTTGTGATATGTGTTTGGCTCTGTTATGCTGTGCTACCGCCTTGATTGTAGTTACCCACCAGCCTTCCTGTGTTCTACATGCTAGGAAAACCACAATTCTGATTGAACTTAGCTTCTCTGCCTACCCCAAAATAACTGAATGTTTTTGGAAAAAAACTGAGTCCAAGTGGTTTTACTTCTAATTTAATAGTCACACATTATAGATGAGTACAGAGTACTATCTAGGCAATCGTGTGTTTGTCTGATACATTTGATTTCCCATTCTTTGTGATGACTATTTTATTCCTCACTGCTCCATCTCTTCAGTTATCCTCCCTTCTTCCTCCATCATTACCCTAAGCTAACACCTTTATCTCATGCTTCACTGATAAAAAACGAGACTACCATACAAGAATTTCCTCATCTTTCAACCACCAAACTTACATAAAATTCATCCACTTTCCCATTATTCCTTCTATTATAGTACAGGAAAGGTCCTTCCTGTCAAAGGCCAAATCACTTATGATTGTGTCCCTACCTTTCTTGTCTTTTCAAGGACTTCGAGCCTGTGCTGTCACTGCCTCATTTTAACAGCAGCTTTATTGAGTTATTCAAGTACACAGTGTGGTTGGCCACAGTGGCTCACACCTGTAACTCCTGCACTTTGGGAGACTAAGGTAGGCAGATTACTTCAGCCCAGGAGTTTGAGAGCAGCCTGGGCAAAATGGCAAAACCCTTTTTCTACAAAAAAAAATACAAAAATTAGCCAGGTATGGTGGCTCACACCTTTAGTCCCAGTTACTTGAGAGGCTAAGGGGGGGAAATCACCTGAGCCCAGGGAGTTGAGGTTCCAGTGAGCTGAGATTGCACCACTGCACTCCAGCCTGGGTGACAGAGTGGGATCCTGTCTCAAAATTAAATAAATAAATAAAGTGTACAATTCATTGATTTTTAGGTAATTCATAGAATTGTGCAACTATCACCAAAATCAATTTTAGAATATTTAATAAATAAAGTGTACAATTCAGTGGTTTTACAGAACTGTGCAACTATCACCAAAATCAATTTTAGAATATTTTTACCATCCCAAAAAGAAGCTACATAACTCATTAGCAGTGACTATCTTTTTCTTTAATGCCCCTCTTGCCAGCCCTGAGCAACTGTCAATGTACTGACTAGATTTCCCTGTACTCAACATTTCCTATAAATTGAATCACATAATATATACTGTTCTTTTTATTACTTTCCTGTGTCATCACTCTATTCCTTCTCCACTGGATGATTCTCATCAACCAGAAAACACCTAGTATCTCTCTTTTTTATTATTATTATTTTATGAATTTTGTTGAACCCGAGCAGTAATAGATTTTTTTTTTTTTTTTGAGACAGTGTCTCACTCTGTCACTCAGGCTGGAGTGCAGAGGTGTGATCACAGCTCACCGAAGCCTCAGAACTCCTGGGCTCAAGCCATCCTCCTGCCTCAGCCTCCAGAGTAGGTGGGACCACAGGTGTACGCCACCATGCCCACATTATTATTATTATTATTATTTTAAAAAGGCCAGTCGCAGTGCTCACACTGATAATCCCAACACTTTGGGAGACTGAGGCAGGTGGATCACAAGGTCAGGAGTTTGAGACCAGCCTGACCAACATGGTGAAACGCTGTCTGTACCAAAAAGACAAAAATTAGCCAGGCATGGTGGTGCACACCTGTAATCCCAGCTACTCAGGAGGATGAAGCAGGAGAATCCCTTGAACCTGAGAGGCAGAAAACAAAACAAAAAACTTTTTTTTTGTAGGAACAATCTCAGTTTGTTGCCCAGGCCGGTCTTGAATTCCTGGCTTCCACCAGTCCCCGTGGCCTTGGCCTACAAAAGTGCTGGGGTTATAGGCACAAGCCACCGTCCCTGGCCATCTAGTACCTCTTAATCAAAACCACTCTTTTTTTTTTTGAAATGAAGTCTCACTCTTGTTGCCGAGGCTGGAGTGCAATTACACGATCTCGGCTCACTGCAACCTCCGCTCCCAGGTTCAAGCAATTCTCCTGCCTCAGCCTCCCAAGTAGCTGGGATTACAGGGATATGCCACCATACCCAGCTAATTTTTTGTATTTTTAGTAGAGACAGGGTCTGTCCATGTTGGTCAGGCTAGTCTCGAACTCCCGACTTCAGGTGATCTGCCCACCTTGGCCTCTCAAAGTGCTGGGATTACAAGTGTGCGCCAACACACCTGACCTCAACCACTCTTTATTCTTACATCTCTTCCCTACCTGTATCCCCATTTCTCTGTTATAATTCTCAAGAGTTGTTTCACTTTATTTCCCATTCATAACCACCAACATAGACATATACATTATATGGTTTTTTCCTGCTTTTTTGAGTGAATAGTTTTATTTTTTTCTTGAGGAGCTGTATCAAAGTATCATAAACTAGATGGCTTAGGGGAACAAAAATTTATTTTCTCAAAGTTTTGGAGGTGTGAAATTCAAAATCAAGGTGTCAGCATGTTCATGCTCTCTTGAAGGCTCTGGAAGAATCCTTTGTTGCTTCTAAGCTTTTGATGGTTACTGGTAATCCTTGCCATTCCTTGTCTTGTAGCTGTATAACTCCAATCTCTGCCTTCATCTTCACATATAACCACCTTCTCTCTTTATATATCCATGTAATCTTTTTTTTTTTTTTTTTTTTTGAGAGAGAGAAAGGGTCTCACTCTGCAGCCTCGACCTCCCAGGCTTAGGTGATTTTCCCTTCTCAGCCTCCCAAGTAGGTGATACTACAGGTGTGCACCACCATGCCTAACTGATTTTCATATTTTTTGTAGAGACAGGGTTTTGCCCTGTTGGCCAGGCTGGTCTCTAACTCCTGGGCTCAAGTGATCCACCTGCCTCAGCCTCCCAAAGTGCTGGAATTATAAGCGTGAGCCACCGCGCCCAGTCTAATCTTTGCCTCTTACAAGGACTTGAGTCATTGGATTTGGGACCCACCTTAATCCAATATAACTTCATCTTAATTACTTCTGCAAAGACCCTGTTTCCAAATAAGGCCACATTCACAGATACCAGGGTGTAGGACTTATCATTTTGAGGGACACAATTCAACACGTAACATTAGTTAAGCATCTCATGGAGTTCTGACTGGTTAGTGTTGATAATATTTGTTTCTTTTTAAGTGTGCATTTCTGGCTGGGCTCAGTGGCTCACGCCTGTAATCCTAGCACTTTGGGAGGCCAAGGTAGATGGATCACTTGAGGTCAGGAGTTTGAAACCAACCTGGCCAACATGGTGAAACCTCATCTCTACTAAAAATACAAAAGATTAGCCAGGTATGGTAGTGGATGCCTGTAATCCCAACTACTTGGGAGGCTGAGACAGGAGAATCACTTGAACCCAGGAGGCAGAGGTTGCAGTGAGCCGAGGTCACGCCATTGCACTCCTGCCTGGGCAACAGTGTGAGACTCCATCTCAGAAAAAAAGAATGTGTAATGTGTATTTCCTGCCAGGCACAGTAGCTCATGCCTGTAATAACAGAGCTTTGGGAGGCCAAGGCAGGAGGATTGCTTGAGTCTAGGAGTTAGAGACCAGCCTGGGCAACATAATGGAGACCCTGTCTCCATTTAAAAAAAAAAAAAGCCTGGCGACCTAGTCTGTGGACACCAAATCTCCTCCCACTGTCTGTTGCAACCAGTTAAGGCCATTCCTACCACAGCAAAAAAAAAAAAAAAAAAAAAATAGCCAGGCGTGTCGGTGCATGCTTATAGTCCTAGCTACCAGGAGGCTGAAGTGGGATTATCACTTGAGCCCAGGAGTTCAAGGCTACAGTAAGCTATGATCTTACAGAATAGGGTCTTACAGAATAAGACCCTACTCAGTGTTTTAAAAAGTATTTCCTTTTCATATCTCAAGAAAGGCCTTAAATTTGCCTGTTCCTTCAATAGTAGGTTAAGCTTATCTTTGATGTGTGTGCAGGAAAGTTACACCCCATTTACTTTTGAGTCTACGCTAAGCTGGTTTTTACTCTCACTTTCTACCAATGCTACTCTGTTTTCAAGGTCACCTCTTAACGTCTTTTCTTGGCTCCCTTGACCGTACTCTTGTGGGTTTCTTCATTCATCACTCGCTGCTCCTCCTTAGTCACCTTAGCTAGTGATTATTCCTTTACCCATGTTTCAATTTTTGCTGTTTTCAGGGCTCTGTCCTAGGCCCTTTCTCTAGTCTGCATGAATTTTGTATCTTCAGTCTATTTCTCTGTTCCACACTTATTAACAAAGTCTTAATTTATATGTCTTCAAACTTTTCAAAGTATCTTTACCCCCTTACTACCCATTACCCTAAGCCATTTTCCTCTTAGCACTAAGAGTGGCCTTCTTAAAACATGGATTATGACGATTCCTTGCTTAAACTCTTTCAATTTCATTCTCTGACATTCTTTTTTGCTCACTAGGTTCCATTGAAGCTAGTTTTCCCTCACCTGCTTCTTTTAGATGCATACTAAACTCTTCTGTGCTTTAACACACTTTGGAATACCTTTCTCTCCACTGGGGCTTTCTTCCCCATTGTTTAAACTTGGCTAGCTCCTGCTGCTTTCAGGCTCAGTTTAAAAGTTATTTCAAAAAGACCTTCTTTATTTATCCAGTCTATAGTAGATCCGTGTGCCTACATTCTCTATCTCAGCCTTTTGTTTCTGTCATAGCTCTTACAACAATTTGTAATTGGTTTATTTGTTCCCTACAAAAGAATGTAAGAGACCATGTATACCTGTTTACCAGTGTATCCCTAGCTCTCCCTTAACCTCGTGCCTGGAACATAACTACAATATTTATTTGTTGGATAAATGAGAAACCAAATATTGTTGTTAACAGGCTTATTTGTTTAAGATTTTCCTCTATACTAGTCTGAGTTGTATGAAGTTTATGATATGTACCTCGTTACGGCTTTTGGGCTCAGGACTTTTTCAGATGATTAATATTCTCAAAGTTTAATATTCAAATAAAAGAAAAATAATTAAAAAGCACCATTGGGCTGGGCATGATGGCTCACGCCTATACTCCTAGCATTTTGGGAGGCTGAGTTGGGCAGATCACTTGAGGTCAGAAGTTCAAGAAGCCTGGCCAACATGACAAAACCCCATCTCTACTAAAAATACAGGTATTTATCCAGGTATGGTAGTGGGTGCCTGTAATCCCACCTCTTCAGGAGACTGTCAGGAGAATCGCTCAAACCTGTTTGGCAAAGGTTGCAGTGAGCCAAGATTACACCACTGCACTCCAGCCTGGGCAACACAGCAAGACTCTGTCTCAAAAAATAAATAAATAAAATAAAATAAATTTAAAAATTAAAAGCACCATTGCATTTTAGGAAACCTATGATATTTTTTGTAAAGCATTTTCTTTTCTTTTTTTTTTTTTTTTTTTTTTTTGTTATGGAGTCTTGCTGTGTCGCTAAGCTGGAGTACAGTGGCACGATGTAGGCTCACTGCAACCTCCATTTCCTGGGTTCAAGTGATTCCCCTGCCTCAGCCTCCTGAGTAGCTGGGACTACAGGCATGCATCACCACACCCAGCTAATTTTTTGTATTTTAGTAAGATGGGGTTTCACCATGGCCAGGATGGTCTCAATCTTCTGACCTCGTAATCTGTCCACCTCAGCCAAAGAGTTTAAGGTAACAATGTAAGTGTCCAAATTGCTGGGATTACAGGCATGAGCCACTGCACCCGGCCTCGCAAGCCATTTTCACTTAAAATGTTTGTGAAAAGCACCAAGTTTTCTCTACTGCTAAAAGTTGTTTAACATCAACTAATAGTGACTTCTTTATTGTTTCTAATGTTGTGCGGAACAGGATGCTGAAAACGCCATTCAACAGATGGGTGGCCAGTGGCTTGGTGGAAGACAAATCAGAACTAACTGGGCAACCCGAAAGCCTCCCGCTCCAAAGAGTACATATGAGTGTAGGTGTATTGGAGAAGAAAAGGAAATGTGGAATTTTGGAGAAAAATACAATAGATTTTAAATGTTAGAGCTGTTCCCGGAGACTTATTGCAGAAATAGATGAGAAGCAAATCAAGACTACTGTTCAAAAATGTACTTAGTTTTCATTTTTGTAATTATAAATAATATTATTTCTAATGTCAAGTCTCCTATTAAGTAGAAAATACTGGGTAATTTTTTAGACATTTGTTGGGGAGGTTTAATCCTGGACTGAAATATAATGTGTATAATATGAGCATTTTGATCAAGGTTAATGTTACCTTTACAGTAGTGTAGTGAATGCTGCTTTTCTCTTTCTGCACATTTTATTTAATGAATTAAAGACATAAACCTTTTCTCTCACCAGCAAATACCAAACAGCTATCATATGATGAGGTTGTAAATCAGTCTAGTCCAAGCAACTGTACTGTATACTGTGGAGGTGTTACTTCTGGGCTAACAGGTATGGGAGTCTTCCCTGTGTGGCATTAATATTTAAAGTGCAAAGCTTAATGTTTGTAGGATTTATTTATAACTTAGTGTGATTTGTTTTTGTTTTTTGTCTAACAGAACAACTAATGCGTCAGACTTTTTCACCATTTGGACAAATAATGGAAATTCGAGTCTTTCCAGATAAAGGATATTCATTTGTTCGGTAAGGATGGTTTTTTTAAAAAACCTTTTCCTTGGTAATATAACCGGAAAATCAGAAAAGAAATAAAAATTAAAAACTTGTTCCTTCAAAATATTTTTTGAAGACTTACATTGTTTTCTTAAAAATTTACCTAGTTAAAGATAAGGAAATTTCGGCCGGATGCAGTGAATCACACCTGTATTCCCAGTACTTTGTTAGGCCAAGGCGGGTGGATCACCTGAGGTCATGAGTTTCAGACCAGCCTGGCCAACATAGTGAAACCACCCCATGTCTACTAAAACAAAAATTTGCTAGGTGTGGCAGCACATGCTTGTAATCCCAGCTACTCAGGAGGCTGAGGCAGGAGTCACTGGAACCCAGGAGGTGGAGGTTGTTGCAGTGAGCCAAGATCACAACCACTGTACTCCAGTGTGGGCAACAGAGCCAGAGTCCGTTGCAAAAAGAAAAAAGAAATCGCAATTTCTCTAGCATCTAACATATTTGCCACTGTGATTTTTTTTTTTTGAAACAGAGTCTTGCTCTGTCGCCCAGGTTGGAGTGCAGTGGCATGATCTCAGCTCACTGCTACCTCTACCTTCTGGGTTCAAGCAATTCTCCTGCTTCAGCCTCTTGAGTAGCTGGGATTACAGATGCACGCCACCATGCCCAACTAATCTTTGTATTTTTAGTAGAGACAGGTTTCACCATGTTGGTCAGGATGGTCTCGATCTCTTGACCTCGTGAACAGCCCACCTCCCAAAGTGCTCGGATTACAGGCGTGAGCCACTGCGCCCGGCCACCTCTGTGATTTTATAGCTCCCTCCTAACACAAGGCCAGCAAATACACATTCTCTGTTAACACAAGTTTTCCCAGAACTACAAGATCTTTGAAAAAAAATAGCAAAGAAAATGTGCCATGTTATTGATGCTTTTATGCAAACTGTTTTACCTCAGACTCACCCTGATTTTTAAAATAGGTTTTATTCCTAAATATTTAAAAGAATTTGTATTGGTGATTCTTAATATTGTTTTCAATAGGTTCAATTCCCATGAAAGTGCAGCACATGCAATTGTTTCTGTTAATGGTACTACCATTGAAGGTCATGTTGTGAAATGCTATTGGGGCAAAGAAACCCTTGATATGATAAATCCCGTGCAACAGGTGAGAGGGTTCTTAACTTGGAGAGATAATTGTTGGACTAATAATAATATTTTAAAGTGAAGATTGTTGATAATCCTTATTAATAAATTTCTAGCTAAAATGACAGTACATAAGGGCTGTTCCTACATGTATTATAGTTCCAGAATGGTGTTTCATGGATTGCAGTGGTGACATGATGAATGTGACCGCCTCAATTGACTCATGCTCACACAGTGGAATTTAAAATGCTCCGAGAAACCTAAAAGGGTATTAAATCTTTTTTTAATACTTAGTAGATTTATTCACATACTATTTGGAGAACTCACAAGCATGCTTGACTCAACTGAAACAAAAATAAAGCTGTAAATATAGTTATGGCCTTGGCATTTTTCTTCCAGATTTTGCTGCCTTATTTTTTTTTTCCAGGCAGCTTTAGTAACTCAAACTTGATTCCAGAAAGATTTCTATGAGGAAATTGTAAATGGAGCACAGAGATGGGAGTAAGCAAATCCTAAACTATATACGTTTCTTAAGTAAGCTGAATATAGAAATAAGTAATCATATCTTCTCTATCTAAAGGAAACAGTTATGTGGATAGTATGCCAAACACTTAAACATTTTATTAAGTTTAATATTTATTACTAGGGTATCAACTGATGCCTTCCAAAATTTACGCCATTCAGAGTATCACATAGAGTTACAGCAGTCTAACCTCACTTTTTAATTTTTTTTTTAGCAGTCAACTTTTGTTTATCCTGTCATTTTAATTATAAGGATAGCCCTGTCTGTTTTGGTTAAGAATTTGTGGTATTAACATATTAGGATTGTATATATACAGTTAACTTCAAATAATACTAAATTTTACTTAATAGCAGAGTCAAATTGGATATCCACAACCTTATGGCCAGTGGGGCCAGTGGTATGGAAATGCACAGCAAATTGGCCAGTATATGCCTAATGGTTGGCAAGTTCCTGCATATGGAATGTATGGCCAGGCATGGAACCAGCAAGGATTTAAGTAAGCATATCTGACCTCTTCCTTTACTAACCTTTGAAAATGTCTAAAGAAATTTTAGTTAGGAAGAAATTTTAAGAATTAGTGAGTAATAGGGCCCCTTGTGTAAAGCATAACTATAGCCTTGAAAGGACTTATTTTTTAGTAAGAAAATAAGAGCTTAATAGTTGTTAAGCTTTTCACATGACTAATGGTCACTTCGCCATTCTTATATACACTGACTTTGATGCTAGTTGTTGTATTCATTATGCTTTTTTCTGTACGAAGGGTTTATTCATGTTTTGTTTTGTTTTGTTTGAGACAGAGTCTCACACTGTCACCCAAGGATGGAGTACAGTGGTGCAATCTTGGCTCACTGCAACCTTCCCCTCCTGGGTTCAAGCAATTCTCCTGTCTTAGCCTCCCAAGTAGATGAGATTACAGGCATGCACCACCATGCCTAGCTGATTTTTGTATTCTTAGTAGAGATGGCGTTTCGCCAAGTTAGCCAGGCTGGCCTCAAACTCCTGACCTCAGGTGATCCACCCGCCTCAACCTCCCAGTGTGCTGGGATAACAGGCATGAGCCACTGCACCCAGCCTCATGTATTGTTATACTACAAGCTTCCTTATACACCCTGAATTACACTATTTTACTTACATTTCTGAAAAACACACTGGAAATAAAAATACTTAGGCTGTTAAAAAAGAATTTTGTAGGCTGGGTGTTGTGGTTCACACCTGTAATCCCAGCATTTTGGGAGGTTAAAGCTGGCAGATCACTTGAGGCCAGAAGTTCGACACCAGCCTAGCCAACATGGCAAAATCCCACTACTGCTAAAAATACAAAAATTAGCCAGGTGTAGTGCTGCACAGCAGTAGACCCAGCTACTTGGGAGGCTGAGGCAGGAGAATCACTTGAACCTGGGAGGCGGAGGTTGCAGTGAGCTGAGACCATGCCACTGCACTACAGCCTGTGCAACAGAGCAAGACTCTGTCTCAAAAAAAAAAAAAAAAAAAAAGAATTGTGTTGTCGGGCACAGTGGCTCATGCCTGTAATCCTAGCACTTTGGAAGGCCAAGGCAGGTGGATCTCTTGAGTCCAGGAGTTCAAGACCAGCCTGTGCAACATGGTGAAATCTCATCTCTACAAAAGTACAAAAGAATATTAGCCAGGTATGGTGGTACGTGCCTATAGTCCCAGCTATTTGGGAGATTGAGGTGGGAGAATTGCTTGAGCCCGGGGAGATGGAGGTTGCAGTGAGCTGAGATCATACCGCTGTACTCTAGCCTGGATGACAGAATGAGAACCTGTCTCAAAAAAAAAATCTGGTAATGTTGAGAATTTTTACGAGCTTACATATGCTAATGATTTGCTTTCATTTCTTCTTTGAGTAATATAAATGTTAGTTCTTTTATCATTGTGGGAAACCTACCTGGCTCTTCCAGGTAGCGGCTTACTCATCAAATAGTGTTCAACCAAGACAGAGATGGACAGTTTTCTTTTCCAAGAGTAGTGGGGTTGGGTTTTTCTATATTCAAAGGAGATGAATGTTTATATGTTCAGGGTATTTTCTTAGCTTTAATTTCTAATAAAATTAAACTGCCCAAATTAAACATAGAGGGATGCTTGATTTTTTTTATTTCTTATTTTTATTTATTTTATTTTATTTTATTTTTGAAACAGAGTCTCACTCTGTTGCCCAGGTTGGAGTGCAGTGGCTCAATCTCAGCTCATCGTAACTTCCACCTCCCAGGTTCAAGCAATTCTCCTGCCTCAGCCTCCTGAGTAGCTGGGGTTACAAGTACGTGCTACCACACCCGGCTAATTTTTGTATTTTTAAGTAGAGACGGAGCTTCATCATGTTGATCAGGCTGGTCTCGAACCCCTAACCTGGTGATCTACCCACCTCAGTCTCCCAAAGTGCTGGGGTTACAGGTGTGAGCCACCACGACTAGCTAGGATGCTTGATTTTAAGAGCAAAATACTAGGCTGGGCATGGTGGCTCATGCCTGTAATCCCAACACTTTGGAAAGCCTAGGTGGGCAGATCACCTGAGATCAGGAGTTTGAGACCAGCCTGATCAACATGGAGAAACCCTGTCTCTGCTAAAAATATAAAAGTTAGCCGGGCATGGTGACACATGCCTATAATCCCAGCTCCTTGGGAGGCTGAGGCAGGACTATCGCTTGAACCCAGGAGGTGGAGGTTGCAGTGAGCTGAGATTTTGCCATTGCACTCTAGCCTAGGCAACAGGAGTGAAACTCTGTCTCAAAAAAAAAAAAAGGAAAATTAGCTGGACATGGTGGCATGCACCTGTAATCCCAGCTACTCAGGAGGCTGAGACAAGAGAATTGCTTGAACCTGGGAGGCGAAGGTTGCAATGAGTCTAGCCTAGGGGGCAGAGACTCTGTCTCCAAAAAAGCTTTAAAAAAGGAAAAAACTGTAGTAAAAGCTTTCATTTTCTCTGGCATAAGTTATTCTATTTGGGTTTTTAAAAAAGTATGTTTCCCATTTCCCATATTTGTTCTTGTCAATACTTGCTTTTAATCAATGGATTTCCTCTCCCCTCTGCTTCTTTCACATTCTCCACCAGTCAGACACAGTCTTCTGCACCGTGGATGGGACCAAATTATGGAGTGCAACCGCCTCAAGGGCAAAATGGCAGCATGTTGCCTAATCAGCCTTCCGGGTATCGAGTGGCAGGGTATGAAACCCAGTGAAAAAGGACTCCAGAATCTAAAGCCAGTGGCTTGAGGCTACAGGGAGTGTAGTAAAGCCGTTGTTTACTTAAAGATTTATCAAATCAGTCAGTGCAAATGTCAGATACAATGTATTTATTTAAAAGATTCATTTTTAATCATGAAATTCCTTATCATCCACATTGTTTTAAAAAGAAACAAGATGCTGGATGTCTGCCAATTTTTGCCTTCATTACCTTTTTTGATAAAGTTTCTCAGATCCTTGTTTCAAACACAAATGCAGGGATTGCTGCCACTTTTTAAATATTAAGAGGCAGAAAATTGCACAATATTGAACTTTTTTCCACTAAAGTAGTGTGCAGTTCTAGTTTGCATTCCTGATATGATTTAAAACATGTAATATAAAGACGCTAAAAAAAAAAAAAAAAAAACCAAAACTGTGCAGAGTCTAGAAGTTCTTTGTAATCTTCAGCTTATGCACAATTCTGTTTTAGGTTTAAAAAAAAAAAAAAAAGGCATTGTTTGAGCTGTCCCATCTCCACTGTTATACTTTTGGGGTTTTTTAATATAAATTATTAGTTTACATCATTTTTGTATCTACATCTTTTTCACAAATTTGTCTTGCCTTATTAAAGTTCTGTAAAGTATACTTAAATGAGAAAATGATGTTCATTTAGATTGAAAACTTTTCTCAGATGGATTGATAATTGCATTCATCTTGTGTTTTATATAAGAAGGTGCCTCAAGAATTCTCTGTTGGATTTGTTTAAAAGGATTTTTATCTTCTGTGATAAACTTTGCTGTGTACCAGGAACTATAAAAACACAAACTTGTTACTAAAGAAAATATCTGAAATGTGATAAGTTCTTATGCCATGTTAATTTCATGTGTCAACTTCAACATTTACATGTATTATTTCATTATGTAAAATGTTTTAGCAATTTAATATTTTGCACAGTTAGCAAACTTTGTATGTCATTTCCTTCAAGGCATTATGCAGAGTTGACATGAGATTTATAAGGTTTTAAGTTGTTTGCATGTGAAAATCAAATACATACTTTGGTAGTCTTTGAATACAAAGTCATCTGCTCTTGTTTTTCAAGAATTTTGAGATACAAAGTAGTATGCAAAGGAATATATTAATTTGCCAGTATCTAGGTAGATTTACTCAAAAAGAGTGAATCAACTTAATATGTACAAATGATAGCTGTGAAACTGTCTTTGTGTCAGGCATGGGGTTCATTGTGACCTCCAATTTTGTCTGAAGGACCAGCTGGGCAAAGTGTTTTTTAAATGTTCAGAGGCCAAAAGATAAACAAAACAAAACCTTAAAATCCTACCTCCTTAAACAGCCTTCAAAGAAGAGAATCCTCAGTGCAATCATTATTTTGATTCTTTTGGTACCTGTTTTCCTTGAGTTTCCAATTTTATTATTTTGGGGTGCTCCAAGCAGTAAGAGGTTTAATCTTTGATGGCATTGTTCTAGTTTTGAAATTTCTAGCATATTTCAGAGTCTCTTAGAAGACTTGTGTGGGAAGTTTCATTTTGTTTTCACTGAAGGTCACAAACCTCCTTCTTCTTTGACTCAGAGAGGAAAGGTGCCAGTATACACATTTGAATAGTTGATAGTTTTCAAGACCTTCAAAGAGCTTCCAGCATTTTACCTAGAAACAGAAAAGGCCTGCAAAATCTTAAGTTTCCTGGCCTGCATTTCCCAGGTAGGGGCAAATGACTCTAAGCTAGTCTCTAGGCCAATACCCTAGTAAACCAGAGCCCAGGAAAGACATTTCGAGTGTTTTATTCTCTGGAGCTCAATTCTATGCAGTTGTGCTATTTCATTAAGTCACTGTGTATTTTTAAGTGTTGATACATCAAAAGTCGCTTTATGGAAGATGAGTAAATTTTTTAAATACTTGGAAATTTTATTTCCTTGTTAATATCTGCAGATCAGGGCATGTAACCAAAAGCAGCTTAAATGAAATATTAAAAAATGAAATATCAGGAAGCTATTTTTAGATTTCTTCTGGCATATGTTTCTATTTTAGGACCCTCATTTTTCTCTTATTAAAAAAAATTATTTCCTGTACATCTCATGGACTGCAGGGTAAATTATTTGGGCATAAATAAGTTAAACGAAAGTATAGTTTTCTTTCATTGACCGTCTCCACTAATAACAGTTTTTATTCAGCGGTATATTTGGTTATTGTACAAATCTTAAAAATGTACATCAAGCACTTTTTGAGGGGAAAGTGGTATCAGTACTCATGAAAAGGTTACTACTGAACAGATTCACATTTTAGGAACACCTATCTTTAGTTTAAATCTTACTCTTAGTTTTCAGTCTAAAAATCATACCAGTATTAGTATCAGGTAAGGAAATTAAAGTTTTTTAAATGGTTTCATTCTCTGCAATATGCAAATTCAGATTTTATTTTCTGGTACTGTAAAGAACCTGAAGGGATTCACACTTAATGGGTATTAATCCAGTATTCTTTACCCTGACTGTTTGGATATTAAAGTTCCTTTATGTTTTCTATAACCTGTGGGATCTTCTTGCAGTGATTATTGTGTGAGATTTTTTTCCTTTTTGGTCTAGCCATGTTGTTACATTCACTCAGGTATTTGTTAATTTTTCAGAATCTTATTTTGGAATCAGTGGTTTACATTGGGTTACTGTTTAACACCAAATGGAATTGGCATTCTGCAGATTTAATTAATTATGAAACCAGGGTCTAATTTTCCTTGCTGATACTTGTTGAAAATGTGAATCACATTCTAGTCTTTATTTTCTTCGTGTTTGTCCCTGTGCTTCCTCATCTTCCTTTTGTTTATGTGTTGCAGTTTTATTCCGTTTGAGAAGGCAGTTGTTAAGAACTAGATTGCATGTACAAAGACAGGTTTACTAAGTACTCTGCAATGCTCCTGAGGCTACAGTTGAATTAGAAAAACAAAATGTACTTACAGGAATAAGAAAGCAAATCTTTCAAATGAGAGTGATGATTTCTTTTCTTTCTTTCTTTTTTTTTTTTTTTTTTTGAGACGGACTGTCTGTTGCTCAGGCTGGAGTGCAGTGGCACTAGGCACTATATTGGTTCACTGCCACCTCTGCCTCCTGGGCTCAAGCGATTCTCCTGCCTCAGCCTCCCGAGTAGCTGAGACTACAGGCACACAACATCACACCTGGCTAATTTTTGTAATTTTAGTAGAGACAGGATTTCACTTGGCTGGTCTCAAACCCCCGACCTCAGGTGATCCACCTGCCTCCGTCTCCCAAAGTGCTAGGATTACAGGCATGAGCCACTGCACCCAGCCTGAGAGTGATGATTTCTTTAAAAAAAAAAAAAGAAAAAAGCTGGCCCCACCCCCCCCCCCCCCCCCGCTCCCCAGGCGGGGCCACTTAAAAAAAAAAAAAAATTATTTTTTCTTTCTTAAATGTTCTTTATTTCACGAAATCTTCAGTCTTAAGCATGAGCAGGAATAAACCCAGAAGGAACTCAATTCATTCTTCCTGGATTTTCACTGTGTATTATTAAATCACAAAAATGATAGTCCCCAATCATTTCTTTATAGGAGGTTATTACATTTTATTATAGTCACTGCATTTTGACTGTTGTGTTAGAATTTGAAGAATGTACATCCAAATTGATGATTTTAATTTAAGAGCCTTAATAAAATATGTGAGTGTATCTCAATTGAATAGGGTTTTCTCCCTTCATTTGGAGACCTTAATTCATATTCATATTAACCTACAGGTGTCAGTGGTCAATGGTAGCAGTTTTTTTTTGTTGTTGTTTGTTTGTTTTTAATGAGACGGAGTTTCTCTCTCTGTCACCTAGGCTGGAATGCAGTGGAACAATCTCAGCTCACTGCTGCCTCCACCTCCTGGGTTCAAGTGATTCTCCTTCCTCAGCCTCCCTAGTAGCTGGGACTATAGGTATGCGCCACTACACCCAGCTAATTTTTGTATTTTTTTAGTAGAAGACGGGGTTTTGCCATGTTGCCCACGCTGGTCTGGTCTGGTCTCTACTCCTGACCTCAAGTGATCCACCTGCCTCAGCCTCCCAAAGTGCTGGGATTACAGATGTGAGCCCCTCACCCAGCTGAATTTTTGTGTTTATAGTAAAGATAGAATTTCCCCATGTTGGCTAGGCTGGTCTCCCGACCTCAGGTGAACCTGCCTCAGCCTCCCAAAGTGCTGAGACTGCAGAAGAGAGCCACTAGGCCCAGCCAATGGTAGCATTTCTTGAGTGTCTTGCAGTTAGAAATTTCTGCTCACTCAAATGGCTATTTGCAGCACTAGCTTCAGAGAGGAGATTTTGCGAAGATTGACCAGTAATTAATTACACTGTGGCTCCTAAAGCTGAAGGGTAAAGTTACTGAGATAGTAAATGCAACTTTAAAAAGGAAAAAGAAAACTTTATTAGGTGATACTGTTCAGAAAATAGAGATTAAGTACAACTTTGTATACTGGATAAATGAGATCCTTAGCTATTTATTCTTGTTCAGCTCTAGAATGTCAACAGCCAGACTTATGCCCACCAGGCAGGATGTTGGAGGATCCTTCTGTGGAAAAACTAAGTGACTCCTGAGAGACGGCAGTTACATTTGCGAGCACCCACCAAAAAAGCCAACTGGCCACCAATCCCTCTACAGCGAGTCAATAAGGCCTGCTTATGTACACAAATCTTGTAGATAGGTTTTTAGTGCTTCACTTTTATATGGGATGGGAAAATACCACTAGAAATTTGAGGAAAACTTTGATTGTGAAAGGTAGCTCTAAACAAAAAGTAACTCAATTAGAAAATTCCCAGGAACTGGAGTATCCCCAGATAAGATGCTGTATTCAAGAAATTTTGATGGCTGGCCGCAGTGGCTCACACCTGTAATCCCAGCACTCTGGGAGGCCGAGGCAGGTGAATCACAAGATCAAAAGGTTGAGACCATCCTGGCCAACATGGTGAAAGCCCATCTCTACTAAAAATACAAAAATTAGCTGGGCGTGGTGGTACGCACCTCTAGTCTCAACTACTCGGTAGGCTGAGGTAGGAGAATGGCTTGAATCTGGGAGGCAGAGGTTGCAGTGAGCTGAGATTGCGCCACTGCACTGCAGCCTGGTGTCAGAGCGAGACTCCGTCTCAGAAGAAGTTATGGGCTGGGTGCGGTAGCTCACGCCTGTAATTCCAGCACTTTGGAAGGCTGAGGTGAGCAGATCACAAGATCAGATGTTCGAGACCAGCCTGGCCAACATGGTGAAATCCCATCCCTACTAAAAACAAAAAAATTAGCTGGGTGTAGTGGCATGTGCCTGTAATCCCAGCTAGTCAGGAGGCTGAGGCAGGAGAATCACTTGAACCCAGGAGGCAGAGGTTGCAGTGAGTTGAGATCGCGCCACTGTACTCCAGCCTGGGCAACAGAGCAAGACTCCATCTCAAAAAAAAAAAGAAATTACGGCCAAGTGCAGTGGCTTACACCTGTAATCCCAGCACTTTGGGAGGCCAAAGCAGGCAGATACCTGAGATTAGAGTTTGAAACCAGCCTGGCCAACACGGTAAAACCCCATCTCTACTAAAAATACAAAATTAGCCAGGCAGGTTGGTACATGCCTGTAATCCCAGCTGCTCAGGAGGCTAAAGCAGGATAATCACCTGAACCCAGGAGGCGGAGGTTACAGTGAGCCAAGATCGCATCACTGCACTGCAGCTTGGGCAGCAAGAGCAAAATTCTGTCTCAAAAACACACAAAAATACAAAATTAGCCGGGTATGGCAGTGCAAGACTGTAATCCCAGCTACTTGAGAGGCTGAGGCAGAAGAATCGCTTGAACCCAGGAAGCAGTGGTTGCAGTGAGCTGAGATGGGGCCATTGCACCTCCAACCTGGGCAACAGAGGGAGACTCTGTCTCAAAAAACAAACCAACAAATGAAAAGAAATTAGAAGGCCAAATACAGCGACTCAGGCCTATAATCCCCAACATTTTGGGAGGCCAAGGTGGGAGGATTGTTTGAGCCCAGGAGTTTGAAACCAGCCTGGGCAACATAGCAAGACCTAATGTCTACAAAAAATAAAATTACACCTTTAATTCCAGCATTTTGGGAAGCTGAAGCAGGTGGATCACCTGAGGTCAGGAGTTCAAAACCAGCCTGGTCAACATGGCAAAACCCCATCTCTACTAAAAATACAAAAATTATCTGAGCATGGTGGCACGTGCCTATAATCCTAGCTACTCAGAGGCTGAGGCACAAAAATCATTTAAACTTGGTAGACTGAGGGTGCTGAGAGCAGAGATCATCCCAGTGCACTCTAGCCTGAGCAACAGAATGAGACTCTGTCTCAAAAAAAGTAAGTAATTAAATAAAATAGGGCAGGGCATGGTGGCTCACTTCTATAATCTCAGCACTTTGGGAGGCCAAGTCAGGTGGATCACCCACCTGAGGCGAGGAGTCCAAGACCAGTCTGGCCAACATAGGGAAAGCCCATCTCTACTAAAAATGCAAAAATTAGCCAAGCACGGAGACACACCTGTAATCCCAGCACTTTGGGAGGCCAAGATGGTGGATCACAAGGTCAGGAGTTCCAGACCAGCTTGGCCAACATGGTGAAACCCCATCTCTACTAAAAATACAAAAATTAGCCGGGCATGGTGGCAAGCACCTGTAGTCCCAGCTACTCGGAAGGCTGAAGCACAGAATATAGCTTGAACCCAGGAGGTGGAGGTTGCAGTGAACCAAGATTGTGCCACCGCACTCTAGCCTGGGCAACAGAGCAAGACTGTTTCCAAACGAGAAAAGGAAAAATTAGCCAGGTGTGGTGGCATATGCCTGTAATCCCAGCTACTTGGGAGGCTGAGGCATGAGAATCACTTGAACCCAGGAGACGGAGGTTTCAGTGAGCCAAGGTAGTGCTACCGTGCTCCTGCCTGGGTGATAGAGCAAGACCCTGTCTCAAAAAAAAAAAAAAAAAAAAAAAAGAGCAGGATAGTAGTAAAATATCAGAAAAAAATTTAAAATATGAATTAATTCAGTGAAAACACTAAAAGACAAGGAACTGTTTTAGAGCATAAATCAAAAGTGAAGGGAGAAAATAAAGTTGGCTCAAAAAATACAGGAGGCTTAATAAGCAACCAACAGGAATCTCAGGAAAAGAAGTGAGAAAATAGAGTGGGTAGAATTTATTTTATTTTATTTTTATTTGTTTATTTTTTAGATGGAGTCTTGCACTGTCGTCCAGGCTGTAATGCAGTGGTGCAATCTTGGCTCACTGCAATTTCCACCTCCTGGGTTCAAGCAATTCTCCTGCCTCAGTCTCCTGAGTAGCTGGGACTGTAGGTGTGCACCACCATGCCCAGCTAATTTTTTTTATTTTTTTTTTTTTGTATTTTTAGTAGAGATGAGGTTTCATCATGTTGGCCAGGACGGTCTTGGCCTCCTGACCTTGTGATCCACCCACCTCGGCCTCCCAAAGTGCTGGGATTACAGGTGTGAGCCACTATACCCAGCTAGAATTTATTTTATTTTTTTGAGACAGAGTCTCGCTCTCACTTTGTTGCCCAGGCCGAAGTGCAGTCGTGCAATCTTGGCTCACTGCAACCTCGTCCTCCTGGGTTCAAGCAATTCTCCTGCCTCAGCCTCCTGAGCAGTTGGGACTACAGGTGCCTGCCACCACACCCAGCTAATTTTTGTATTTTTCATAGAGACCAGTTTTCACCATGTTGGCCAAGCTGGTCTCGAACTCCCGACCTCAGGTGATTTGCCTGCCTTGGCCTCCCAAAGTTCCAGGATTACAGGCGTGAGTCACCGTTCTTGGCCTATAGTTTATTTTTAAATATAAGAAAATTTCCCTGATGAAATGATGAGCTTCAGGTTGAAAAACGGCTATTATTGAGTTAGCACAATAGTAAAAAGATCCATATGAAGCTATACCACCATGCAATTTTAGGACACCAGACAATATTCTAAAAGTTACCAAATGGAAAAGGATTGAAAGTAATATTAGCCTTCATCTTCCTTCATGGATTAAAAAAAAAAAAAAAAAAAAAAAAAAAAAGTAGTATTAGCCTTAGATTCTCAATAGCAGCCAGGTGCAGTGGCTCAGTCCTGTAACTCCTGTACTTTAGGAGGCCAAGGCAGGAGGATAGCTTGAGGCTAGGAGTTCAAGACCACCCTAGGTCATTATGTAATGAGGCCCTATCTCTACAGAAACAAAAGATGAGGTGGGCGAGGTGGCTAGCACACGTAGTTCCAGACACTCAGAAGGTGGGACAATCACCCAGGAGTTTGAGGTTGCAGTGAGCTATCGTGCTGCTGCATCCCAGCCTGGGTGACAGAGATCCTGTCTCCAGGAAAAGAAAAAGTTCAGTGTGTCTGGAAATGGGATCCAACATAGGAGTGAGATAAAGGGAAGTTCAGGGACGACAGCTGTGACTCAACTGGGCATCCAGTCTAGATCGATGGCCAAAGGGCTAGACCTGATTATCTGACAGGCTGGACTGGGCAAAGAATTGGCTAGTAAGACATCTTGCAGTGCTATAGAAGATGTGAGAAGACAAATGATATAATTGGGCTGGGCATGGTGGCTCACACTGGTAATCCTAACGCTTTGGGAGGCCAAGCCCAGCAGATCACCTGAGGTCAGGTCAGGTCAGAAGTTTGAGACCAGCCTGGCCAATATGGCAAAACTCCATCTCTACTAAAAATATAAAAATTAGCCAGATGTGGTGGTGGGTGCCCGTAATCCCATCTACTTGGGAAGCTGAGACAGGAAAATCACTAGAACCCAGGAGGCAGAGGATACAGTGAGCCAAGATCATACCATTGCAATCCAGCCTGGGCAACACAGTGAGACTGCATCTCAAAAAATAATAATAATTAAAAATTAAAACGTGGCAGGGCACAGTGGCTCATGCCTGTAATACTAGCACTTTGGGAGGCTGAGATGGGTGGATCACCTGAGGTCAGGAGTTCAAGACCAGGCTGGCCATCATGGTGAAACCCCATCTTAAAAAAAAAAAAAAAAAGTAAAAAAAGAAAAAAAAATTAAAAAGTCAAAAGTCAAAAACCAATGCTGGTGAGGCTGCAAAGAAAAGGGAACACTTATACACTGTTGATGGGAATGTAAATTAGTTCAGCCCTATGGAAAGCAGTTTGGAGATTTCTCAAAGAACTCAGAACCCCCATTCTACCCAGCAATCCTATTACTGGTTACATACCCAAAAGCAACAAGTCTTTCTGCCAAAAAGATGCATGCATTTGCATGTTCATTGACGTGCTATTCACAATAGCAAAGACATGGAATCAACCTAGGTACCCATCAGTGGTGGATTGGATAAAGAAAATGTGGTACATATTGTCAGGTTACAACCTAACCTGAGATCCAAGGGGAATTGGTGGATGGCTGGTGGGTAGTTGAAAGAGCACTAGGGGAGCTTTAGGCAGGTGGGACATGGCTTTGTTATGTGTCTCCCTCAGTGTTGGTGATACATTTAGGCCCCTCACAGATAATAGTGACTCAGAGCCAGGTGATGAGCCCACCCATAACATGGTTACATAACTGTGTGATTATGTAATGCATGGGGTTGTGTGCCTGAGCTCCAATCCTGCTGTATCATGCTGCACTGGATGTCTACCTTGGCCTGCTCTTGACTGCCATGCAGCCATTTTCTCAACACTCCACCTCCTAGGCCAAAAGGGTCCTCTTAGTGGGGACACATGCCCACAAGGCAGCACCCTGGGCCCATAAGCCACAGCAACAATACAGGGAGCAGTAGGCTACTTCGAACACCAGCTCAGTCATGGAGACCCCCCCCCAGGTGGCGCTGAAGGAATTATGAAACAGACACAGAAATGGAGTGCAAAGTGGGATATCGGGGGCTAACAGCCTTCCAAGCTGAGAGCCTCAAGCAGACTCTGACCCATATATTTATTCTCTGAACAGGTGATTATTATTAACAAACAGGTGTTCTGTGTTTTCTCATAGAACAAAAATAAAGGCAGGCTGCTGGTGCCTGTTTATCACTGATCAAAGACAAACTATAAAGCATTTTCCACAAGGGAGCCATGGGGGCAGGGTCACATATCCCATGCTTAAAGAACTAGTTTAACTTGTGTTAAACTAGTTATTATATACACATACTGTTAACTACTTTAGAACACCCTGAGCAGTTTTCTGCTTGGGGGGCCAGCTCAGTTTTCCTTGCCGTTGCTCTCCGCAAACAATATAGTCCATCATACACTCAGCAACCTACCACTAATATTCCTGCAATGCTGCCCATGATTATCAGGGCCCAGCATAAGCCAGAGCCCACAGACACCACCATCTCCACAGGGGATTGTCAGTAAGGCTCTCAACTGCCTTAATCTCCTGTGAGATCCTTTGCAAGGCTGCTGTTATGTTTTCTCAATTGCCCAGAATAAAGGCATACTATTGTGTCCCTATGAGGGCACAAGGGCCACCTTGGGCAGCCATTACTATATCTAAGGCCATTCAGTTTTGCAGCACCATCTTTTTAGTTTGACCTCATTGGTTAACAGAAGGAGGGAGACTCAGGTGTAATTTAGGGCCCAAGCTGTGTGCTCTGTAAGCGCTGTAGCCTGTGTTTGCACAGTGATGACACCCGCTCCAGGGTAGTCATAAGGAAGGGGTAGAGCCACAAAGGGGCCTGGCGTACTGGCAAAAACCAGGAACACAGCACCTCCCAGTTGTGTGGGCATCTAGGCAATGTGGGAAGCACAGTGGCAGGCATAGAAAGAAGGCCATGCCCAGGTACAGCAGTCAGTTGAGCTCGCTGGCAAATTCTGCCATCCCGTGTCTTCACAGGCCCATAAACTCCCAGGGGGCACAAAGTCCATCAAGGCCTGGTCTTGATGATACTGCCTAATTCAACAAGTTTTTCTACCAAAAGACTTGGTTGCCTGCCATAGTCTGCACAAATATCACACATGTCACCAAAGGTGTGGTGACGTGTGATATTTGTGCAGACTATGGCGGGCAACCACTCCATAGCGATGCCACCCCAATGTTGCTCTACACATTGTGATGCCTCTGGTGGTGGCACCCTGTGTTCTCCCACTAACCAGCACCATTCATCATAGACACTGTAGATTAGCCAGGGGGCAGACATGCCCCTATTCAAAGATTGCCATGTTGTATTCCAGGTGTCGCCCATAGGAACCCAAGTCTCTAGCCAGGTCCAGTTCTCCATAGAAGCTGGGTATATATGCCAGGGCAAGCCATCCGTAGCTGTTGCTGGAAGGGCGGTGCCAGTCTAACAATTGGAAATATGAGTCACATCAGCATAGGTGTGGACCCATTCCACAATGCTGTTGGAGCATGTCAACCTACGGTCGAAACGGCAAAGCAGGCACAGGTACTAATGGGTAAATCATGCCCCTCAGGTAAAATACAGTCCAAACATTCATCTCTGGATAGCAGTGTAGCCGTCAGCAGCTTCTGCCCTGGATGATGGTACCACACCTTTTTAGCTCCTCATGGTTCCTCTGGGTCCTGTAGCCATGCCAAAGTTACTGGGAAGCTCATAATAGGCCACACAGACTGTATATATGTTCCCCCGGAGGAGGGTTCCCTCCTTGGCTGTTCCCCTACAAGCAGTCAATCATTGAGGCCATACATTAAATACCAAAGAAGTGACATGTAAATCATACTCTAGGCCTTCCCCCTGGGGGCTATGATGGCCAACCACCTGCAATAGGGGCAGGGGGGGTTGGAAGGTCTGTGGTCAAAGCCAGGTTTTTTGCTCCCCTGCCTTTAGAGGAATTGGGACAAGCAACCACAGATTACCATTCATTCCAATACCTGCTCGGAGGAGGCCATCCTTGATGTGTATCTGTAACTGAATGGGGGTGGCGGCCCGGTGCAGCAGGGCCTCCACCAGGGCTCCGCCACCTTTTTGTGGCCACTCATTTAAGGTCTGGAGAACCACATCCAGCCATGAACTCCAGCTCCGAAAAGAGAGGGAAGTAACATGCAAGCATAATCCTCTTTTTAACAGTCCACTATATCGTTTAATCATGCCAGCAGCCTGTGGGTTATACAGAACATGAAACCCCCATTTTATGTCCATCTCCATGCCCACAGTTGTCTTTGCTGCCCAGTGAAAAGTGTTCCCCTATCACTTTCAATGGCCAAGGGGCGGCCGTATAGAGGACACGAGTGTTGCAGGGCCCACATGGTATGTTGTTGGTTGACCCCCCCCACAAGGGTAGACAAACAACAGACCAGTGCTGTATTTACAGCCGCCAGTGCATGCGTATATCCCTGCAATTTTTGCAGTGGCCCAATGTAATCTAATTTTTTATTTTAATTTTTTTGAGATGGAGTCTCAGTCTGTCGCCCAGGCTGGAGTGCCGTAGCATGATCTTGGCTCACTGCAACCTCTGCCTCCTAGGTTCAAGCTATTCTCATGCCTCAGCCTTCCAAGTAGCTGGAATTACAGACATGCACTACCACATCTGGCCAATTTTTTGTATTTTTAGTAGAGACAGGGTTTCACCATGTTGCCCAGGCTGGACTCAAACTCTTGAGCTCAAATGATCCACCTGCCCCGGCCTCCCAAATTGCTGGGATTACAGGTATGAGACACTGCACCCGACCTAGCAGCGCAATGTAATCTGTCTGCCATCTGGTCAAGGGCATCTGCTCTATCATCATCACTCATTGCATGACATTGAGCAGCTGCCTCTGTCTGGGGTATACCCGTGTGTACACGGGGCACTTACAACAAGCCTCTCAAATATCCCCCATGGGCAAGGACAGACCCCAGTGCCTATTGACCTGCTGCATTAGTTTACCCCCCACATGGCCCAATTTCCAGCTGCATGGCCCAATTTCCATTGTAGCCATCAGGCCAAATCTGGTGTAGGTGCTGACTTCAACCATTGGACCCTGGCCAAGGCATTTGCCTCGTTACTGCCAGGGCAGCCAAAGGCACATGACCTGACACATGATAAAGAGTTACATTATTTTTTTTTCCAAATTAATAGGTCTTTTATTGCATCATTTAAATATCACAAGTAGGTCTTAGCTATGATAGGCATCTTGTTTCTTTAGCTGGACAACTCTAAGATCTTACTTATCAGTCTGCTGAACAGTTCCTTTTTCAGAGACATAGATGCCATCCAAAAATTTCCAGATATCCTTGTTTTTAACTGTTGTAGCTTGCTGAATCGAAGCCGCTGAATTTGAAACAAGCTCAATGTCATTTCCTTCAAGGATTAATTCATCTTTCTGGGCTTGAGATACTGAACAGGCAACACCTGGTCTCATTCCAACCCTGCGGATGTATTTTTCTCCCAAGAAATTTCGGATTTCAGCAAGAGACCCATTCTTCTGGATAACGACGCTGATGGGGAAGTGAGCATACGCAGACCTCATCTTGTAACGGAAGCCCAGCCTAACACCCTTGATCATGTTCTATACACGACTACAAATAGTCCGAACCGTAGCCAGTTCCTTTCTGTTACCCCACCATTTGTCAACCCAGAGCCTCTTTTTTTTCTTTCCAAGAAGACTGAGTTCTACATTGATGTGATTGAAGTCCCTCCGCAGGGTTCCTCAGGGGCCCTTCCCGGTAACTGTGCATCCGTTCAGAGTAATGTCGACAATTTCTGAAATGTCGACAGTCTGATTGCTGAGAATGGTCTTCATTCTCGCAGTAAATTCGGCAAAGAAGGAACGTCTTTCCTCATCACGTACTTGTATTAAAGAGTTACATTCTTTTGTTGGCCCAATTTTTAGAGGTCTTGCCACATTTAGAGGTCAGTGGCCAACTAACCAATTCTGTGACTTCCAGGTAGTTAACCACAACATTAGGCCTCAATAAACTGCCCAGCTATTGGTCCAGATTACCATAGGTGCCTCCTCCTTGGTGATCACCATCCACACTGCCCGGAGCTTAGCCCACTGACTACTTTGTCCACACCTCGTGTCAAACGATATGGTATCAGTACTAGGCTGGACTGCAACAGCCGTCCAGGCAGCAGTGGCACCCCGGCTAGACCCATCCATATACCATGCCCCATCAGGAATGGGGGGACGCCTTTCCTTAAGTGGTGATAGCTTGGAGTCCAGGGGTGCCTCAGGCCAATCCATGGCCTTATCTTGCATGAGGACTACAGGTCCCAGGACTTCCTGTAATTCTGCTGCTAGGGGGCTTGTACTCAGGCTACTCCGCTGTTCTTTTTTTTTTTTTTTTAAATTATTTTTATTCTTTATTTAAAAAAAGACAGGTTTCACCATGTTGGTCAGGCTGGTCTTGAACTCCCAACCTCAGGTGATCTGCCTACCTTGGCCTCCAAAGTGCTTAGATTACAGGCGTGAGCCACCATGCCCTGCCCTCCGTTGTTCTAAGCCCCCCGCTTTGCCAAAGTGGATGTCTGTACCATCCCAGTCCAGGGGGTTTTTACACATGAATGTATCCACTCCACTGTGGATTAGCTGTCTGCACACTAGGTGTAGCCCGTATTGTCACACTCTTACAAGCCTGAAGGGCAGTATATGCTGCAGCTAATTGCTTCTCTATTAATGAATACTGGAACCCAGCTCCCTTTCAAAGCTGGGACCAAAAGCCTACTGGTGTTCTAAAGTGCTCAGTACACTGCCATAGACCCCAGCCAAAACCACCTGTGGTCACACGCACATCAAGTTTAAACGGGCGGCCCTGGTCAATCACTTGTAGGGCCTGTGCTTATTCAATCATCCACTTGGCTGCCAGAAAGATTGTCTTAGCCTCATCATCCCAATCCCAGGTAGCCCCCTTTTTTGTCAACCAGTACAATGGTTTTGTCATTTGAGCCAAATCAGGCATGAACGCCTGCCAATACCCCAGGAGGCCCACAAAGGTCGCAGCTGCCTCCCCGTGGTGGGCTGGGATGTGCCTGAATTTTGTCTATGATGCCTTCTGGTATGGCTTTTGTCTTACCTGACCAGATAACTCTCAAGAATTTCGCAGACAATCCTTGGACCTCGGATTCATTGACAACCCAACCCCATGCTGCCAAATGTTGCAAGAGGGGCACTACCCCTTCTAAATCTGCAAGAGAATCAGAGGTTAACATAATATCATCAATGTAATAGAACAGGCGGATCCCCTTTGGACATTTCCAGGAGGCTAAGCCTGTGGCAACCAGACCCTGACATACGGTGGGACCATGACATATGGTGGGACTATGCACACAGCCCTGTGGCAACACTGTGAAAGTCCATTGTCTCCCTTCCCACGTGAAGGCAAACTGTTCCCGGCTCTCTGGTGCAATGTCAATTGAAAAGAATGCATTGACTGGGTGCAGTAGCTTGTGCCTATAATCCCAGCACTTTGGGAGGCTGAGGTGGGTGGATTACCTGAGGTCAGGAGCTC
>NW_022436966.1:3409596-3477057 GCF_009761245.1 Sapajus apella
AAAAAAAAAAAAAAAAAAAAAAAAAAAAAAGAAGGGAAAGAGGCATTAGCCAGGTTTACTGCATAATGGTACTATCTCAATTCCATCATCAAGCAGTCCATCAAATCCATGATAGATGGGACAGATGCACGTAAAGGGGGTGTTATTTATTTAGTTTTTGATAGTCCATTGTCATCCACCTCATAGGGGGTCCCTGGGCCTACCCTTGGGGCCCAAGTGGCTGTTCATGCTCTATTTTTTGGCAGACCATGGCGCGAGCCTGCAGTGGGGGTTCTTACTCATCGGTATCAGATCTAGTGGGAGTCTCTGGCTGGGAAGGTGGGCTCAAGCCAGCACAGCAGTTCCCAATTCTCGTTCCAAGCTGTGTATTTGGGCCTCCAGGTGCTCGGCTAGCACCTGGGGGCTCCTTACCTGTGCTGCGTCTCACAGGGACTGGGCATGCACTTCCCATAGCACAATCAAAAATGCCCATCTAACTCTGGTGGCAAAGGCACACTCCTTCGTCATGCTGTGCTGTTCCAGGTGCTTCAGCACCTGCTTCATGCTCATGGAGGACTTGTCCACTGCCACCCGTGTTTCTACCAGGGCCCATCTAAGCAGCATGGCTGCCACCAGGTTGGGGCCACATGTGTCAACCTGGGATCATCAGATGTTGACTCACTCACCTCAGAAACCTGCCAGCTATACCAATGGTCAGGTTCCAACCCAAGCTGGGGTCCCTGGGTAGTTGGTGGATGGCTGGTTGGTAGTTGAAAGAACACTCGGGAGAGGGGGGCTGTAGGCAGGTGGGACATGGCTTTATTATGTGCCCCTTCTCACAGTGTCAGTGATACATTTATGCACCTCACAGACAATAATGGATCAGAGCCAGGTGATGAGCCCACCCATAACATGGTTACGTAACTTTGATTATATAATGCCCAGGATTGTGCTCCTGTGCTCCAATCCCGCTGTGTCATGCTGCACTGGATGTTTACCTAGGCCTGCTCTTGACTGCCATGCAGCCATTTTCCTTACATATATATACAGAATGGAATACTGTGCAGCCATAAAAAAAGAATGAAATCATGTCCTTTGCAGCAACATGGATGAAGCTGGAGGTCATTATCCTAAATGAATTATTAACATAGGAACAGAAAACCAAATACTGCATCTTCTCACTTATAAGTGGGAGTGAAGCATTGGGTACTCATGGAAATAATGATGGCAACAATAGAAACTGAGACCTACTGGGGGGAAGGTTGAACACCTAACCTTGGGTACTAGGCTCAGTACCTGGGTGATGGGATCATTCTTACCACAAACCTCAGCACCATGCAATATACCCAGGTAGCAAAGCTGCACGTGTACCCCTAATCAAAAATAAAGTTAAAAAAAAAAGAGAAAACTTGATTTTGTGCGTTCTGTCTTACACTCAGTTTTGGACCGAGTGTTGTTGTTTTAGAGACAGTGTCTCTATAAAAGGCCCAAGGTGGTTTCAAGCTCCTGGGCTCAAGCAATCCTGCCTCCTCATCCTTGCAACGTGCTGGCATTACAGATGTGAGCCACCATGCCGGCCAAGTTGTTTTTTGTATGAGACAATTTGGTAAGGGACCAAAAGATGAAAATACAGAAATACATAGCATAAAATTTGTGTAACAGATGAAGCTTCTAGTACTGATGATGGCAGCTCAAGAAATGGACTTTGATTTGGAAGGAACAGAGTGGTCCACAACTTTCCTTCCTATGCTTGCAGGAAACTGCTACTTGAAAAAGATAAAACATCTTGGCCGGGCGAGGTGCTTCACGCCTGGAATACCAGCACTTTGGGAGGCTGAGGCCGGTAGATCACGAGGTCAAAAGATCCAGACCATCCTGGCCAACGTGGTGCAACCCCGTCTCTACTAAAAAGACAAAAATTAGCTGGGCATGGTAGCGCACATCTGTAGTCCCAGCTACTTGGGAGGCTGAGGCATAAATATCTCTTGAATCTGAGAGGCGGAGGTTACAGTGAGCTGAGACTACGCCACTGCACTCCTGTCTGGCGACAGAGCGAAACTCGGTCTCAAAAAAAAAAAAAAAAAAAAAAATCTTGGTGAAAAATTTCATGTTTAAGAAAGGAAAAAAAAAAACTTTTGAGGTTTCTCAAAAAGTAGTCAAGTGCCCTGAAGTAAGTAATTCCATTAATCTCAAGATGTCTTTGAAAATTTTCCAAAGAAGTTCTGATTTCTGTGGCTTACGTGCTTTCTCACCCGATTTGTTGTGATAAAAATAACACAAGGGTTAAAAAGTAGAGACTTTGCACCTGTCTGAATTCCAGAGTAAATAAGAGGTCTTCGAAGAGTTTTTCAAATACAGGTAGGTTAACTACCACTTGAGGCAAAGTCTTTAGTTACCTTGCAAACATAAATTAGATACTTAGGAGGGTAATGTTTTGGACTCTTCCTGGCTATCACTCATCAGTTAATTAGGGTTCTTTAGAATTTGGTGTGGCTGGATGGGTGAGGTTGCTCACACCTGTAATTGCAGTACTTTGGGAGGCTGAGGTGGGCGAATCACAAGGTCAGGAGATCGAGGCCATCCTGGCTAACATGGTGAAACCCTGTCTCTACTAAGAATACAAAAATAGCCGGGCGTGGTGGCGCACGCCTGTAGTCCCAGCTACTTCGGAGGCTGAGGCAGGAGAATCACTTGAAGCCGGGAGGTGGACGTTGCAGTGAGTGGAGATTGCGCCACTGCACTCCAGTCTGGGCAACAGAAGGAGACTCCGTCTCAAAAAAAAAAAAAAAAAATGAATTTGATGTGCCTGGGTGTGGTGGCTCACAGGACTCTGGGAGGCCAGGGTGGTAGGATTGCTTGAACCTAAGGAGTTCAAGACCAACCTGGGCAACATAGTGAGACTCCATCTCTACAACATAAAAAATTAAATAAATTAGCTAGGCATGATGGCATGCACCTGTAGTCCCAGCTACTTGGGAGGCTGAGGTGGGAGGATGATTTCAGCCTAGGAAGTTGAGGCTACAGTGAGCCATGATCATGCCACTACACTCCAGCCTGGGCAACAAAGCAAGACCCTGTCTCAAAACAAAACAAAACAAAAAAAACCACAATGCCAAATATTGCATGGAACATACTTACACTAAAAAAAACTTGTTCAACTGAAATTCAAATTTAATGGAGTGTCCCATATATTTTTTCTGTCGATTCTAGAGACAGTTGCAGGGAGGTGCAGCCAAAGATGCCTTGGAGGCAGCTGCGGGTGGGACACATGAGGGGCAGCTGGAGCAGGTCCTGGGGCCCATATAGGTGAGCGCTGCTAGGGCTTCTGTACACTGATCCATTGGCTCCCACACAGAGCATCAGAGAATCAGAGCCCTTGAAGGAAGTGCCTTCCTGCCACTATCAATTTTCGTTGTTCCCTAAGTGCCCTCTATTGACACAGCCTAACATTGAGCCAATAAAGGAAAAATGTTTCACAAAAGAAAGTAAATTATGGGGCTGAGAGACTCCCTTCTCTCAGGGCCTTGCACCTAAACAGCTTTTCCCTATTTCTGCTTTCAAGTCTCCACTTAAGTCACTTCCTCTAAGAGGCCTTCCTTGCTTCACCCCACAGTCTAAATCACTAAATCAGTAGCTTCTCAATCCATCTTATACTTTTCCTTTATAGCATTTGTCATAATTTTAAATTATATTTAATTATTCATGTAGTTATTTCTTTAAAACCTGTTCCCCCCATAAACTAAAGTACTGATGACTAGTTCCTTTTTTTTTTTTTTTTTTTTGAGACATAGCCTTGCTCTGTTTCCCGGGCTGGAGTGCAATGGCACAATCTGGGCTCACTGCAACCTCTACCTCCAGGGTTCAAGCGATTCTTCTGCCTCAGCCTCCCTAGTAAATGGGATTACAGGTGCACACCACCATGCCTGGCTAATTTTTGTATTTTTAGTAGAAACGGAGTTTCACCATGTTGGCCACACTGGTCTTGAACTCCTGATCTCAAGTGATCCACTCACCTCAGCCTCCCAAAGTGCTGGGATTACGGGCAATAGCCACTGGGCCTGGCCTGGTGACTATTTCTTCAATGCCATAATATCCAGTACATGGTAAATAATAAATGCTTAATACCTGTTTAATTAATCAATTAATGAATCAGTTAAATTGTTATTTCAAAAAATCTAGTTTTGACCAAATAATTTTCCACCTTGTGTGGCTAGTACTACCAGCTGGAGTACTGAGAGTAAGGCAATAAAAACCTGGCATTGGCTGGGCGTGGTGGCTCACGCCTGTAATCTCAGCACTTTGTGAGGCCAAGGCAGGTGGATCACCTGAGGTCAGGAGTTCAAGACCAGCCTGGCCAAAATGGTGAAACGCCATCTCTACAAAAATACAAAAATTCCCCGGAAATTATGGTGAGTGCCTGTAATCCCAGCTACTCAGGAGGCTGAGGCAGGAGAATCACCTGAACCCAGGAGGTGGAGGTTGCAGTGAGCCAAGATCATGCCACTGCACTCCAGCCTGGGCGACAGAGTGAGACTTTGTCCCCACCTCCCCCCCAAAAAAAGCTGGCATTGGAGGACCAAATCAGGGCCAAGTTCTTTGAGCCATGTGAATAAATTTAAACTTTTTTTTTATCCTGAAGACTCTAGGGAGCCACTGATTCAATTTGTATTTAGTCAAGATGTGTTCCGGGTTGCAGACTTGATGAGCAGTTAGATGGATGGTGGATCATTAGTTACTCGGATGTGAGAAGGAAGAGAAGCATGTTTGTGAGAGTGAGTAAGGATAGTTGCTATCATAGTGAGACAGCAGGAAATGAGAGCTAATGAGTTTTATCTCTTTTTTTTTCTTTTGAGGCAGAGTCTCACTCTGTCGCCCAGGCTGGAGTGCAGTGATGTGATCTCAGCTCACTTAAGCCTCCGACTCCTGGGTTCAAGCGATTCTCGTGCCTCAGCCTCCTGAGTGGCTCGGATTACAGGCATGTGCCACCACACCCAGTTAACTTTTGTAGTTTTGGTAGAGACAGGGTTTCACCATGTTGGCCAGGATAGTCTTGAACTCCTGACCTCAGGTGATCTGCCTGCCTTGGCCTCCAAAGTGCTGGGATTACAAATGTGAGTCGAGAGAGATCCAAGATGGCTGATCACTAGCAGCTCAGGATTGACGCTCCCAGTGAAAGTGCAGAGAACGAGAGGACGCCACACTTTCAGACGAATTTTTGTTGCTCACGCACCAGGAAATTCCCAGCGGAGGAGCCCCACGGGTTGCCAGCGCGACTCTTGTGGCTGGCGAGGTGGTTTTGCCGCTGCCTTGGTGCGGTGGTTCTTGGTGCAGAGTCAGAAAAGCACCATCAATCTTTTTTTTTTTTTTTTTTTTTTGAGACGGAGTCTCGCTCTTGTTACCCAGGCTGGAGTGCAATGGCGCGATCTCGGCTCACCACAACCTCCACCTCCTGGGTTCAGGCAATTCTCCTGCCTCAGCCTCCTGAGTAGCTGGGATTACAGGCACGCGCCACCATGCCCAGCTAATTTTTTTGTATTTTTAGTAGAGACGGGGTTTCACCATGTTGACCAGGATGGTCTCGATCTCTTGACCTCGTGATCCACCCGCCTCGGCCTCCCAAAGTGCTGGGATTACAGGCTTGAGCCACCGCGCCCGGCCCAAGCACCATCAATCTTAACACCGCTGTTTTGGCCGGCGCAGTGCATTGCTCAGATTTTAGCGCTGGGAATCAACAAGTTGGACGTCCACTCAGAAACCCAACTATAAAGACGGTAATTATAAAGACCACAGATGGATAAATCTATAACGAAGGGAAGGAACCATACTAAAAAGGCTGAGACTACCCAAAATCAGAACGCCTCTCCCTCTACAGGGGATCACAGTTCCTCATCAGCAACAGAACAAGGCCTGATGGAGAAAGACTGTGTTCCATTAGCAGAAGCAGGCTTTAAAAGGTGGATGATAAGAAACTTCTGGGAATTAAAAGAACTTGTTCTAACCCAATGCAAAGAAACTAAGAACTTTGAAAAAAAGGTTTGATGAAATGTTAACAGGACTACACAATTTAGAGAGGAATATAAGTGAATTAATGGAGCTGAAAAGCACAACACGAGAACTTCTCGAAGTATGCATAAGTTTTAACAGCCGAATCGATCAAGCAGAAGAAAAGATATCAGAAGTCGAAGACCAACTTAATGAAATAAAACGAGAAGACAAGATTAGAGAAAAAAGGATAAAAAGGAAGGAGCAAAGTCTCCAAGAAATATGGGACTATGTGAAAAGACCTAATCTACGTTAGATAGGTGTACCTGAATGTGACGAAGAGAATCAATCCAAGCTGGAAAATAGCCTTCAGGATATTATTAAGGAAAACTTACCCAACCTAGCAAGGCAGGACAATATTCAACTCCAAGTAATACAGAGAACACCACAAAGATATTCCTCAAGAAGACCAACCTCAAGGCACATAATCGCCAGATTCACCAGGGTTGAAATGAAGGAGAAAATGTTAAGGGCAGCCAGAGAGAAAGGTCGGGTTACCCATAAAGGGAAGCCTATCAGACTCACAGCAGATCTCTCAGCAGAAACCCTACAAGCCAGAAGAGAGTGGGGGCCAATATTCAACATCCTTAAAGAAAAGAACTTTCAACCCAGAATTTTACATCCAGCCAAACTAAGCTTCATAAGCGAAGGAAAACTAAAATCTTTTGTGAACAAGCAAGCGCTCAGAGATTTCGTCACCACCAGGCCCGCTTTACAAGAGCTTCTGAAAGAACCACTACACAGAGAAAGGAACAACCAGTATCAGCCTTTCTAAAAAATACCAAAAAGTAAAGAGCATCAACATAATCAAGAATTTACATCAACTAATAGGCAAAACAGCCAGCTAACATTAAATGGCAGTATTAAACTCACATATATTATTATTAATTCTAAATTTAAATCGACTAAATCCCCCAATCCAAAGACACAGACAGGCAAAAAAAGCCAAAACCCGTCGGTATGCTGCATCCAGACCCATCTCACATGCAAGGATACACAAAGACTCAAAACAAAGGGATGGAGAAAGATTTACCAACCAAATGGAGAGCAAAAATAAATAAATAAATAAAAAGCAGCAGTTGCTTTAAAGCAACAAAGATCAAAAGAAGCAAAGAAGGATATTACATAATGATAAAAGGATCAATGTAACAAGAAGAGCTAAAGATCCTAAATATATACACTCCCAATACAGGAATACCCAGATATATAAGACTTATAAAGAGACTTAGACTCCCACACAATAATAGTGGGAGACTTCAACATCAATATTAGACAGATCATTGAGACAGAAAATTAACAACGATATCCAGGACTTGAACTCAGATCCGGAACAAGTAAACTTAATTAACATTTATAGAACTCTCCACTTTAAATTCACAAAGTATACACTTATCAGTACCACATCACATCTATTTACAGGTTTAAATGAAATATTGGTTGGCTGCTTGTTTGCTATTTTCTTCCCTCATTTTTTTTTTCATGTCTCTATTATTAAGCACAATTATAGGCATACGCATTTTTAGACTGCATTCTAGCCTGGGCAATAAAGCAACACCCCCATTCTCTCTCCATCTTCCTCTTTCTCTTTCTTCCTCTCCATTTTTTTTTTTATTCTTTCTTTCTTTTTTCATTTTTATTTTTAGGAAAAAAAAAAGAGAAATCCATGGCTATTCCTCACTGGGCCTGCCTGACCCCACCAGCTCACTCCACCTTTGCTATAACATCATGAGTTAAAATCACCTTCCCTTTACAGATGAGGAAACTGAGACACAGAGAGTCATGTGCTTTGTCCCAGTACAGCCAGCTGGAATTTGAACCTGTCTCTGCCTGGCTCCCAAGCCCCACCTTCACACGCTTACCCCCATCCCGACCCTCAGGAGGTGTCCCCTGCAAAGGGACCCTGTGCAACCGTGGCCTCAAGTCCTTTCTCTGAGTCCCTCTTGCCACTGGTGCCCAGCCTGGTCGTGGTGTGAAATTCTTATAGAGCCAGCCCCCAGAGGCGACCCCACCCCTCACAAAAAAAAAAAAAAAAAAAAAAGCCAAACATTAGACACTGAATTGAAAGACATGAGTGTTGGCCGGGCGCGGTGGCTCACACCTGTAATCCCAGCACTTTCGGAGGCCTAAGTGGGAGATCACAAGGTCAGGAGATCGAGACCATCCTGGCCGATTTGGTGAAACCCTGTCTCTACTAAAATACAAAAAATTAGCTGGGCGTGGTGGTGGGTGCTTGTAGTCCCCAGCTACTCAGGAGACCAAGGCAGGAGAATCGCTTGAACCCAGGAGGCAGAGGTTGCAGTGAACTGAGATTGTGCCATTGTATTCCTGCCTGGTGAAAGAGAGAGAAACTCCATCTCAAAAAAAAAAAAAAAAAAAAAAGAAAGAAAGAAAACAAACCTGTCACCTCGCCTGGCCTTATCTTTCAATGTGAGAGATTGGATGTGGGAGACACAGGTAGAAATATCTAGTAGATAATGATATGGAATTTAGGAGGGTGATCCAGGCTGGATATAGAAATGGGCGTCGTCTGTGTTTAGATGTTAGTTCGAGGCCTGGAGTAGACATCACCAAGTGAGATGAGGACTGAGGACAAAACTCAGGATCATCAGTGTTCAAGGAGGCAGAGGCAGGCCGGGTACAGTGGCTCATGCCAGTAATCCCAGCACTTTGGAGGGCTGAGGTGGGTGGATCGCTTGAGCCCAGGAGTTCAAGACCAGCCTGGGCAACCATAGCAAGATCTCATCTCTACAAAAAATTTTAAAAAATTAGCCAGGCATGGTGGCATGCACCTGTGGTTCCAGCTACTCGGGAGGCTGATGTAGGAGGTTCACTTGAGTGCAGGAGGTTGAGACTGCAGTGAGCTGTGATCATGCCTCTGCACTCCAGCCTGGGCAACAGAACAAGACCCTGTCTCAAGAAAAAAAATACAAAACAAAAACACAGAATTCATGTGTTTTTGTGCATGTCTATACTGTTTCTCTAGAATACTTAGAAACAGAATGTGCTGGCTGGGCGCGGTGGCTCACGCCTGTAATCCCAGCACTTTGGGAGGCCGAGGCAGGTGGATCACAAGGTCAAGAAATTGAGACCATCCTGGCCAACATGGTGAAACCCCGTCTCTACTAAAAAATACAAAAATTAGCTGGGCGTGGTGGCATGCGCCTGTAGTCCCAGCTACTAGGGAGGCTGAGGCAGGAGAATCACTTGAACCCAGGAGGCGGAGGTTGCAGTGAGCCAAGATTGCACCACTACACTCCAGCCTGGTGCCTGGCCACAGAGCAAGATTGTTGCAAAAAAAAAAAAAAAAAAAAAAAAGAAATTGAATTTGTAAGGAAATGTGAATTGTAATAATTGTATTATATGTTGCCAAATTACCATCTTAAAAGGCTATATACAGGTCACACCTATAATCCCAGCACTGTGGGAGGCTGAGGTGGGTGACTCACCTGAGGTGGGGAGTTGGTTGAGATCAGCCTGATCAACATGGAAAAGCCCCGTCTCTAGCAAAAACACAAAATTAGCCAGCATGGTGGTGCATGCCTGTAATCCTGACTACTTGAGAGGCTGAGGCAGGAGAATCGCTTGAACCTGGGAGGTGGAGATTTCAGTAAGCCAAGATTGCACCATTGCACTCCAGCCTGGGTAACAAGAGCAAAACTCTGTCTTAAAAAAAAAAAAAAAAAACCCAGCTATATACCAGCTGGGCATGGTGGCTCACTCCTGTAATCTCAGCACTTTGGGAGGCTGAGGCAGATGGATCACTTGAGGTCAGAAGTTTGAGACTAGCCTGGCCAACATGAGGTTGCAACGAGCCAAGGTTGACCAACTGCACTCCAGCCTGACCCACAGAGTGAGACTCTGTCTCAAAAAAAAAAAAAAAAAAAAAGGCTGTATACCATTTTACACTCTAATCTCGCTTTTATTTTTTGCCAGTCTGATGAATGTAAAATGATATTTTCAGTTGTATTTCCCTGATTACAAGTAAAGTTAGTCATTTTTCATAATTGGCCATTTGTATTTATTTCTGTGATGTGTCTTCACATCCTTAGTTTATTTCTTCATTAGATTGTTTCACGGTTTTTGTTTTTTATCAATTAGTAGAAATTCCTTATATAGTTTGGATATGCACACATCCTCTCTGCAAGAATGTGTCCTCCATCCAGGTCACTCAGGATCACCTCAGATTAAAATAATTAGTTATGAGTTCACAAAAAAAATTATCAAACATGGCCAAGTGCGGTGGCTTATGCCAGTAATCCCAGCACTCTGGGAGGTGGGCAAATTACTTAAAGTCAGGAGTTTGAGACCAGCCTGGCCAACATGGTGAAACCCCATCTCTACTAAAAATACAAAAGTTAGCTGGGCGTGGTGGCAGGCGCCTGTAATCCCAGCTACTTGGGAGGCTGAGGCAGGAGAATCAGTTGAACCCAGGAGGTTGAGGTTGCAGTGAGCCGAGATCAAGAAAACAAAAAACAAAAACCAAAAAAACAGAAATCACAAAATTAGATGGTGGAAAAAATTCCAAATAAATTGGTCAATACACTATATGTAAATGGACTAATCTAATAAATTAAATTATCTGATCGAATTTATTTTTTTCTGTTTTGAGACAGAATCTCACTCTGTTGCCCAGGCTGGAGTGCAGTGGTGTGATCATGGGCTCTCTACAGCCTGGCGTTCCAGGTCTCAAGCCATCCTTCTGCCTCAGACTTCCAGGTAACTAGGACTACAGGTGCACACCACCATGCCTGGCTGATGTTTTCATTTTTATTTTATTTGTTTATTTATTTTTTAAGAGACAAGGTTTTACCATCTTGACCAGGCTGGTCTTAAACTCCTGACCTCGTGATCCACCTGTCTTGGCCTCCCAAATTGCTGGGATTACAGGCGTGAGCCACTGCACCCAGCTGTAATGTTATTTATTTATTTATTTATTTATTTATTTATTTGAGACAGAGTCTCACACTGTCACCTGGGCTGGAGTGCCATGGTGTGATCTTGGCTCACTGCAACCTCTGCCTCCCAGGTTCACACGATTCTCCTGCCTCAGCTTCCTTAGTAGCTGGGATTACAGGCGCACATCACCAAACACCTGGCTAATTTTTTATATTTTTAGTAGAAACGGATGTCACTATGTTGGCCTGACTGGTCTCAACTTCTGACCTCATGGTCCACCTGCCTGGGCTTCCCAAAGTGCTGGCATTATAGGTGTGAGCCACTGTGCCGGCCTAATGTTTTTATAAAGACAAGGTTTCACTATGTTGCCCAGGCTGGTCTTAAACACCTGGGCTCAAGTGATCCTCTCTCTGCCTAGGCCCAAGGTGCTGGGATTATAGGTGTGAGCCACCACACTCAGTCTGATTGGATTTTAAAAATCTAGATAGATGTGCTGCTGCTGCTTTTAAGTAACCTGTCTAAAACAAAAGTACACAGAAAAATATATGCCAGGGAACCTTAAACAAAGCTGATATGGCCAAATTAATATCAAACAAAACACACACCTATTATCAAACACACATGAAAAATGGTTCGTTTTTTTTTTTTTTTTTTTTTTTTTTGCTTTTTTCTTTTTAGACAGAGTCTCCCTGTCGCCCAGGCTGGAGTGCAGTGGTGTGATCTCAGCTCGCTGCAACCTCTGCTTCCCAGGTTCAAGTGATTCTCCTGCCTCAGCCTCCCAAGTAGCTGGGACTATAGGCACGCGCCACCACGCCTGGCTAATATTTGTATTTTTAGTAACGATAGATTTTCACCATGTTGGCCAGGCTGGTCTCAAAAATTAAAAAAAAAAAAAGGAGAAAGGCCAGGCGCAGTTGCTTATGCCTATAATTACACCCACCAAGCACTGTGTGAGGCCAAGGCGGGTGGATCATGTGAGGTCAGGAGTTCAGAGACCAGCCTGGCCAACATGGTGAAACTCTGTCTCTACCAAAAATACAAAAATTAGTCGGGTGATGGCATGTGCCTGTAATCCCAGCTACTTGGGAGGCTGAGCTGGGAGAATCGCTTGAACTCAGGAGGCGGAGTTTGCAGATCATGCCACTGCACTCCAGCCTGGGCAACACAGCAGGACTCTCTCTCAGATCTTCTATTATTTATTTATTTATTTTAAAGACGGGGTTTCACCATGTTGGCCAGGATGTTCTCGATCTCTTGACCTCGTGATCTGCCCGCCTCAGCCTACCAAAGTGCTGGGATTACAGGCTTGAGCCACCAAGCCCAGCCCAACTCCCTCTCAAAAAAAAAAAAAAAAAAGGAAAAAAGAAAATGCCTTTGGTCAGGTGTAGTGGCTCACACCTGTAATCCCAGCACTTTGGAAGGCCGAGGTGGATGAATCACTTAAGGTTGACAGCTCAAGACCAGCCTGGCCACACAGTGAAACCCTATCTCTACTAAAAATACAAAAATTTGCCAAGCGTGGTGGCGCACGCTTGTAATCCCAGCTACTTGGGAGGCTGAGGCAAGAGAATCGCCTGAACCTGGGAAACAGAGGTTGTAGTGAGCTGAGATTGCATGACTTCACTCCAGCCTGGGTGAGGGAGTGATACTCTGTCTCAAAAAATAAAAAATAATAAAATAAAAAAATCCACAAAGGGCTGGTTGAGGTGGCTCACACCTGTAATGCCAGCCCTTTGGAAAGCTGAGGTAGGCAGATCACCTGAGGTCAGGAGTTTGAGACTAGCCTGGCCAACGTGACGAAACCCCATCTATCTCTACTAAAAGATACAAAAATTAGCCGGGCGTGGTGGCGGGCGCCTGTAGTCCCAGCTACTCGGGAGGCTGAGGCAAGAGAATCGCTTGAATGCAGGAGGTGGAGGTTGCAGAACTGCATCACTGTACTCCAGCCTGGGTGATAGAGCAAGACTCCATCTCCAAAAAAAAAAAAAAAGAACAAAGGAAATGCCTTTAAATGTTTAAATGTTAGGAGCTATCATTCCTTAATTAACAAAGCAAAGTTTCTAAGAGACCCCAGAAAGGTAGCATATCATATTTTCTGACTATAAAGAAATTAGTTTAGAAATCACTAACAAAGGCTGGCCACAGTAGCTCACACCTATAATCCCATGGCATTGGGAAGCTGAGGCAGGAAGATCGCTTGAGGCTAGGAGTTTAAGATTAGCCTGGGCAGCATGCATAGTAAGACTCCCATCTCTACAAAAATTTTTTCTAAATTAATTGGACATGATGGTACTCCCCTGTAGTCCCAGCTACTCCAAAGGCTGAGGTGGGAGGATCCCTTGAGTCCAAGAGTGAGCTGGGATTGCACCACTGCACTTCAGCCTAGATGACAGAATGAGACCCTATCTCTAAAAAAATAAAAACTTTATTTTGTTTTTATCACAGTTAGTGATAAAAGAAATCACTTACAAAAATTTGTGGAAATTTCAAACACTTATGTAAATAACTTATGGATCAAAGAAACTACCATAATGAAAATTTTTAATTTAATATTTATTTATTTATTTATGTATTTGAGATGGAGCCTCACTCTGTCTCCCAGGCTGGAGTTCAGTGGCGCAATCTTGATTCACTGCAGCCTCCGCCTACCGGGTCAAAGCAATTCTGCCTCAGCCTCCCAAGTAGCTGGGATTACAGGCATGTACCACCATGCCCAGCTAATTTTTGTATTTTTAGTAGAGACAGGGTTTCACCATGTTGGCCAGGCTAGTCTCAAACTCCTGGCCTCAAGTGATCTGCCTGTCTTGGCCTCCCAAAGTGCTGGGATTACAAGTGTGAGCCACCGCACCTGGATGAAAAAATTTAAATAATATCTGTACAAAAAAATACAAAAATTAGCAGGGCATGGTGGCACATGCCTATAATCCCAGCTACTTGGGTGGCTGAGGCATGAGAATCACTTGAACCAGGGAAGCAGAGGTTGCAGTGAGCTGAGATTGCACCACTGCACTCTAGTCGGGGCAATTCATTCTAAAAACAATAATAATAATATATAACCTTAAATGTTTATATTAAAAAACAGGGGCTAAAACTTAATGTGTTACATTTCCTGTAAGAAGTTAGATAAAGAGGGGTCTCATGGGATAACTTGCTCTTGGGAAGCAGCGCTGTGGTGTCAGACTGCAGGATTAGCCCATCCATCCTCAACAGCAACTTGGCCAATTTAGGGGCCAAGTGCCTCCAGATGCTGGACTCTGGGCTAATTATCTGCACCTGGATATAAAGGATGGGCATTTTGTTCCCAACATCACCTTTGGTCACAGTGTGGTAGAAAGCCTTTGAAAGCAGCTAGGCCAAGATGCTTTCTTTGACATGCACATGATGGTGTCCAAGCCACAACAGTGGGTAAAGCCAATAGCTGTAGCAGGAGCCAATCAGTACACCTTTTATTTTGAGGCTACTGAGAACCCAGGGGCTTTGATTAAAGACATTTGGGATAGCCGGGCGCGGTGGCTCAAGCCTGTAATCCCAGCACTTTGGGAGGCCGAGGCGGGTGGATCACGAGGTCAAGAGATCGAGACCATCCTGGTCAACATGGTGAAACCCCGTCTCTAATAAAAATACAAAAAATTAGCTGGGCGTGGTGGCATGTGCCTGTAATCCCGGCTACTCAGGAGGCTGAGGCAGGAGAATTGCCTGAGCCCAGGAGACGGAGGTTGCGGTGAGCTGAGATCACGCCATTGCACTCCAGCCTGGGTAACAATAGCAAAACTCCGTCTCAAAAAAAACAAAAACAAAAAGACATTTGGGATAACGCGATGAATGTTGGCCTTGTCATCAAACAGGGAACCTCAGTTGGGTATTTGGCACCATGGGCTAATCATATCGATTATGGCCTTGGTTATGACAGTGGAACAAGGGTTTGGAGGGCAGAAATTTACAGAAGATATGATGCCAAAGAATAGTTGAGGACTCAGTTCCCGTCTTTGGATACAGAGGTCAATGGTGGAGTAGATCCTGACACTGTCCATAAAGATGCAGAGGCAGGAGTGAACACGATTGTGTCTGGCAGGGCCCTTAATGAGGAGTGAAGACCCCAACCTGTTAAGAAATGTTTGCTCAGAAGCTGCTCAGAAACACTCTCTCCAATTTTTTTTTTTTTTTTTTTGAGATGGAGTCTCGCTCTGTTGCCCAGTGGCACGATCTTGGCTCACTACAACCTCTGCCTCCTGGGTTCAAGCAATTCTCCTGTCTCAGCCTCTCGAGTAGCTGGGATTATAGGTGTGTGCCACCACGCCCAGCTAATTTTTGTATTTTTAGTAGAGATGGGGTTTCACCATGTTGGCCAGGATGGTCTCAAATTCCTGACCTCAGGTGATCTGCCCACCTTGGCCTCCCAAAGTGCTAGGATTACAGGCGTGAGCCACCGTGGCCGGCCTATTCTTATTTTCATTATGAGGTCCCATCTCAACCACCTGAGTAACTGGGACCACAGGCACACGCCACCACACCCTGCTAATGTTTTTTTGGTTTTTATTTTTTGGTTTTTTTAGAGACTGGGTTTTGCCATGTTGTCCAGGCTGGTCCCAAACTCCTGAGCTCAAGAGATCCTCCTGCCTACCAAAATGCTTGGATTACAGGCGTGAACCACCACACCCAGCCTTATAATCATTTTTGAGGACTGAAAGCCTTGAAACTAAAGAAAAGTAAGAGAAAGGGAGAAGTAACAGCCAACTTCAGTGATGAATAACATGATGGCATCTCTTGGGAGTTTGATGTACAGAAATCTGAAGATCTCATAAGTTGGGACCGGTTATCCATTAAGGTAGTCTATCTATTTTAGGAGGATTTTATTTCCCCAGGCTCTTACACTCAGGCATGGCCATATGACTTACTTTGGCAAAAAAAAAAAAAAAAAAAAAAAAATGCAGGAAAAAAGTGAGCTTCACATCAGTGACAAGTACATTTTAAAAAATTAAAAATAAAAATTTTAAATGTAAGCAAAAGTGACTCTGGCTATTTCTGGCCAGATGCCCTAAAAGCCAGTGGGTCTTTGACACACAGATGACAATAAGTGTTACACAGAGAAGGCATTCCACCAGCCTGGGCCCTGGGTGAGCAAGACAACAACAAAGGACAGATCCCGGCTGATCTAAGGATGCTTACCCTAAACAATGATGTATGTTGTTTTAAGCCACAAAGATCTGGGGGTCAGTCATCAATGCCAGTGCCTAAGAAATATGTCTTGACTAGTGTAGGCTTTCCATGGAATTCTTTGTAGTAATTGACCAGAATGAGGAATAGTTACAAGTAATGACTTAGAACTATGATAATGGATGGGGTTTGGTGGCTCATGCCTAAAATCATAGGACTTCGGGAGGCTGAGGCAGGAGGGTCCTTAAGCCCAGGAGTTCCAGTTCAGCCTGGGCAACATACTGAGACTTATTCTCTACTAAAAATATAAATATGCAGGCGAAGTGGCTCACACCTGTAATCTCAGCACTTTGGGAGGCGGGTGGATCACCTGAGATCAAGAATTTGAGACCAGCCTGGCCAACATAGCAAAATCTTGTGGCTACTAAAAATATAAAAAAATTAGCCAGGCATAGTGGCGGGTGCCTGTAATCCCAGCTATTCGGGAGGCTGAGTCACAGAATTGCTTGAACCCAGGAGGTGAAGGTTGCGCTACTGCACTCCAGCCTCAACGACAGAGAGAGGCCCTGGAGAGACAGAGAGAAAGAGAGAGATAGAGACAGAGAGAGACAGAGACAGAGAGAGATGGGAGATAGAGAGAGAGAAAAGCTTTGCCTAAGGACTCGAAATCAGTAGAAAGGAATGCTTAAGTTATAAGGGCAGGGCCTGTTTATCATGTGATGCTATACCTGAGTCAGGCTGGAAAGCAAGCCACAAGATACAGGGTTAATTTAAAAAACTCATTTAAAAAAACTCCTTTAAAGAGATGGTATGGTTTCAAGGGTGTGGCTTAACTCTTGCCTTGCATGGCCCTTGGTCTTGTTTATTATTTGGTATTCTATTGCCACAGAGAGTGTTCTGCCATTCTTATAATCTCTATTTTAACATTAATGCTGGTCAGTTATGCCTAAACTCCAAAAGAGCAGGTATAAGGAGGCATGGACTTCCCCTTCCACCCAGGAGAATTCAGTTTAATGTGCCCTTGGCCAAGGAGTGAGGGTTCATTCAGTCACTGTGGGGCTTCAGATTTTATTTTTAGTTCACATAATAAATGGGAAGAGGCAAGGCATGGTGGGTCACATCTGTAATTTCAGCACTTTGGGAGGCTGAGGCAGGTGGATCATCTGAGGTCAGGAGTTTGAGACCAGTCTGGCTAATATGGTGAAACCCTGTCTCTACTAAAAACACAAAAATTAGCTGAGTGTGGTGGCATACACCTGTAATCTCAGCTACCCTGGAGGCTGAGGCAGGCTAATTGCTGGAACCCCTGGGGGCAGGGGCAGAGACTGCAGTGAGTTGAGATTGTGCCACTGCACTACAGCCTGGGCGACAGAGCAAGACTCCCTCTCAATAAATAAATAAATAAATGGGAAGAAAACTGAAAAGTCTTCTCGAAAAATTGTGCCCCTCTCCCTCTCTTTCCAGTTTAAGAAGTATTACAAACCTTAGTTCTGGAACGTTCCATTTCTCTTATAAATAGTTGACTAAGGTTTCCCAATAGTAAAGCAACCTGCTACCAATAGTAAGTAGCCAGACTAGGGCCAGGAGAGCAGAGAATCTCATTCCAGCGTTTTCCAACACACACAGGCCTCACCATGAACAACACATCGCTCTCGGGAGCTATCTTCAATCATGAACGAAGAGCATTTAGATTTATTCTGTGTGATTCCAAGGACCAGAACTAGGATATACAGGAAGCTGATTTCATCTCATTTTAAGGGAAAACGTTCAAATGTAGTTAAGGGAGAAAAAGTTTACTTGTTATAAACATACATGTGATAGTAAGAGATGAATACTCAGATGGGCAAGAACCTCCAAACAAAAACTAAATTCACAGCTGACATCTGCTAATAATGTAGAAAATCTCAGGCGATTATTTTTTTTAATTTAACTTTTTGTAAGGACAGAGTCTCGTTACCGGGCTGGTCTCGAACTCCTAGCCTCAAGCAATCCTTCCGCCTTGGCCTCCCAAAGTGTTGGGATTACAAGCGTGAACCACTACGTCCAGCTACTCAGGCCATTTTTGCATCAATTACCAGCGAAAGTCTATTCAGAAATAGGATTCTCTCAGGCCAGAAGGAGTCAAGACCAGCCTTGGCGCTGTGTTAGCAGTATGATCGATCGGCCAGAAGAACTCCAGCCTCAAGGCAGAGCCTGAGCTTTACCCCCGTTAGGTCAGCGCAGGTTCTACCACCGCATTCCCCCCGAGTTTCAGCGGGCTCCTGAAGGAGAAAACTACAACTCCCACAAGACAACGCGAGCTCGGGGGGAAGGGGGGCGGCCACTTGCTGCGCGTGGGCGGCTGTAACCAATAACGATTGTCGTTACAGCGAACAGTTTGGCCCCGTTTGTAAAAGGCCGCGGCAGGCGAAGAGAGAAGAGGTGAGGGCGGTCGTCCACGAAGGGCCCCGCGGCCCGCTGGGGGGCGCAGGGCAGGTAAGGGGGTCGTGTTGAGCGAGGACCCCGGCGGCGGTGGGACAGGGGTGTAGAGCTGGGGATCCCAGCGCAGAGTGTGTCCAAGGAGTAGCTGCTGGCGAGATGATGCTTCTGCTTGGGCCTACTTGGGACCGGAAGTGAGCGCTCGCGCGGGGAGGATGCCGGGAAGCAGGTCCCAAGGGATGTGTGTGTCTCAGCAGGTCCGTCCCGGAAGCCGGCCGGGAGGTGAGCGTTCCAGGGGTCGGGAGGCCGCTCCGTGACTGCGGGGCCCCGGCGACCTTCCTCCGCTGTTCCGAGGCCGTTCAGGGCTGATGTACCCCAGCCTCCCACTTGTGGTTTTGCAAGCCACCCGGCAGACTGCAAACTTGTTTATGAGTTACCTGCTGACTGTCACACTTCCGTCAAATCTGAGTAACAGTTTCCTCATCTCTAAGACTGGTAACAGTACAGGATCGTGTGGACATTACACGAGTAGATGCTTAGAAAGGGTTTAACACACAGTGTACTCAGCTGCTTTTATTATTTATCCGTGATGATCATTCGTTCTCTTCCCCTAACTGTGCCTCACAAGCATGAAACAGCATCCACCAAACATTTAGGTCTGGGTAATGCTTGGAAGGAAACCCACCGCGGGTTGACACTTCCAACACCAGTCCCTTGACACTTTCCTGCCGAGGGGGCTGACTGGCTGATTTGTAAACTTGCCGAGAAGGGACTACCCAGGAGATCTTTCAGGTTTCAAATACAAGTTCTTTACAAGTTGTGTTAATTGTTTGTATTGCTTTCCATATAGAGTTTCTTTTTTTTTTTTTTTTTTTTTTTTTTTGAGACAGAGTTTCACTCTTGTTACCCAGGCTGGAGTGCAATGGCGCGATCTCGGCTCACCGCAACCTCCGCCCCCTAGGTTCAGGCAATTCTCCTGCCTCAGCCTCCTGAGTAGCTGGGATTACAGGCACGCGCCACCATGCCCAGCTAATTTTTTGTATTTTTAGTAGAGACGGGGTTTCACCATGTTGACCAGGATGGTCTCGATCTCTTGACCTCGTGATCCACCCGCCTCGGCCTCCCAAAGTGCTGGGATTACAGGCGTGAGCCACCGCGCCCGGCCTCCATATAGAGTTTCTAGGAGGTAACACTAGTACATGTTTTAAAATTAAAATACTGGCAGAGCTCGGTAGCTCACACCTATAATCCTAGCACTTTGGGAGACCGAGGCGGGCGGATCACGAGGTCAAGAGATCGAAACCATCCTGGCCAACATGGCGAAACCCCATCTTTACTAAAAATACAAAAATTAGCAGGGTGTTGTGGCATGTACCTGTAGTCCCAGCTACTCGGGAGGCTGAAGCAGGAGAATCACTTGAACCCGGGAGGCGGAGGTTGCAGTGAGCCGAGATGGCGCCACTGCACTCCAGCGTGGGTGACAGAAGAGTGAGACTCCGTCTCAACCATATTAAAAAAAAAAAAGAAAAGAAAAGAAAAAAGAAGACCTGGCACGGTAGCTCACCAGGTGAGTTTGTAATCCCAGCCTGTAATCCCAGCATTTTCGGAGGCCGAGGTGGGTGGATCACCTCAGGTCAGGATTTCGAGACCAGCCTGGCCAATATGGCGAAACCCCGTCTCTACTGTAAGTACAAAATTAGCCGGGTGTGGTGGTGCATTCCTGTAATCCCAGCTACTCGGAAGGCTGAAGCAGGAGAATCACTTGAACCCGGGAGGCGGAGGTTTGGGTGAGCTGAGATCAAGCCATTGCACTCCAGCCTGGGCAAGAAGAGTGAAACTCAGTCTCACAAAAACAAACAGACAAAAACACCAAAAAGCAAAAATTAGCTGGGCATGGTGGCACGCAACCAGCAGTCCCAGCTACACAGGAGGCTGAGGCAGGAGAATCGCTTGAACCCGGGAGGTGGAGGTTGCAGTGAGCCGAGATCGTGCCACCGCACTCCAGCCTGGGCGACAGAGGTGTGTGTCAGGGGGAAATAAAGAAAAAAAAAAAGATCGGAATTCCTATGTTGATGCTAAAGCTACAGCACTAATAGCTGGCAAACCACCTCCTCACTTCATGACAGAAAAGTGTTTTTTTCTTTTCTGTTTTTGCTTTTGTTTTTTTTCTGTTTTTGCTTTTGTTGTTGTTTGTTTGCTGTTTCTTTTGTTTTGAGACTGAGTCTCACTCTGTTGCCCAGGCTGCAGTGCAATGACACCATCTGGCCCATTTCAAATTCTGCCTCCCTCGTTCAAGCAGTTCTCCTGTCTCAGCCTCCCAAGTAACTGGGACTACAGGCGCAGGCCACCATGCCCAGGCTAATTTTTATATTTTTAGTAGAGATGGGGTTTCACCATATTTGTCAGGCTGGTCTCAGCCTCCCAAAGTGCTGGGATTACAGGCATGAGCCACTGTACCTGGCTGACAGAAAGGTTTTTTCCCACGTTGATGATATGTTAAATCATCATCAGCAACATAATTTTAAAATTAATTTTTTCTAAGCTACTTCATATATATAAATTGTATATATATATGTGTGTGTATATATGTGTATGTCTATATAAATGTATTTCATATAGTTATTTTGCAAATGAAAAAAATCCTGAAGCTCAAAAGTTAAAGCACTTGGTCACAGAGATAATTCATGGTAAAAGGCAAACTGAATCCTTCATCTTTTGATTTTGGAACAATATTCTAAGAATCCACATGAGACTGAATGAGAATACCTACTAAAGAAGTTGATTGAGCTGGGAAGGAATGCTGTGTGAACAGGGTAATGACTCTACATCAGTGGTTTTTAACTGGGGCAATTTTGCCTCCAGAGGACATTTGGCATTATCTGGAGACTTTTTAAAAAAATGTATATACCTAGGGATGGGGTTTGCTACTGGGATCTAGTGGGTAGAAACCAGGGATACTATTAAACATTCTACAATGCATAGGATAGCCCCCACAACAAAGAATTATCCAGTCCTAAATGTCAGTAGTACCAAGGTGGAGAAACGCTGCCATGCATTTTATTTCACAAAGCACTTACTTTCTTTAAAAAAAATTTTTTTTTGAGACACAGTGTTACTCTGTTACCCAGGCTGGAGTGCAGTGGTGCTTTCTTGGCTCACTGCAACCTCTGCCTCCTGGGTTCAAGCAATCCTTATGCCTCAGCCTCCTGAGTAGCTGGGGTTACAGGCATGCACCACCGTGCCTGCCTAATTTTTGTATTTTTAGTAGACATAGGGTTTTATCATGTTGGCCAGGCTGGTCTCGAACTCCTGGCCTCAAGTGATCCTCCCACCTCGGCCTCCCAAAGTGCTGGCAATTACAGGTGTGAGCCACTGTGCCTGGTCTTTTTAAAACTTTTTTTTTTGAGACGGAGTTTCACTCTTATCGCCCAGGCTGGAGTGCAATGGGTCAATCTTGGCTCATTGCAACCTCTGCCTCCCAGGTTCAAGTGATTCTCCTGTCTTAGCCTCCAGAGTAGCTGAGATTACAAGCATGTACCACCACACCCAGCTAATTTTTTTTCTTTTTTTCTTTTTTTTTTCCGAAGGCAAAGTCTCACTTTGATGCCTAGGCTGGAGTGCAATGGTGCAATATTGGCTCACTGCAACCTCCGCGTCCCAGGTTCAAGCAATTCTCCTGCCTCAGCCTCCTGAGTAGCTGGGACTACAGGCACGGGACACTGCTCCTAGCTAATTTTTGTATTTTTAGTAGAGATAGGGCTTCACTATATTGGCCAGGATGGTCTTGATCTGTTGACCTCATGATCTGCCCGCCTCTGCCTCCCAAAGTGCTGGGATTACAGGCATAAGCCACCATGCTGGCTTTTTTTCTTTTTTAGTAGGAACGGGGTTTTACCATGTTGGCCAGGCTGGTCTTGAACTCCTGACCTCAGGTGATCCACCCGCCTCGGCCTCCCAAAGTTCTGGGATTACAGGCCTGAGCCACCGAGCCCAGCCTAAAACATTTTTTAAAAAGAATAGACCACTTGGCAAGGTAGGTCTCACCTGTTATCCCAGCACTTTGGGAGGCTGACGCAGGAGGATTGCTTGAGCCCAGGAGTTCAAAGTCAGTCTGGGCAATATAGTGAGACCCCATCTCTACAAAAAATTAAAAATTAGCTGAGTGTAGTGCTGCATACCTGTGGTCCCAGCGACTTGAGAGGCTGAGGCAGGAGGATTGCTTGACCCTGGGAGGTCAAGGCTGCAGTGAGCCATGATCTGCACTCCATCTTTGGCAACAGAGTGAGAATCTGTCTCAAAAAAAAAAAAGGAAAAAAACGGCCGGGCACAGCATCTTTGGCAGCCATGAGACTCTGTCTCAGAAAAAAAAAAAAAGAATAGGGCCAGGCATGGTGGCTCATGCCTGTAATCTCTGCACTTTGGGAGACTGAGGCAGGCAGATCACTGGAGGTCAGGAGTTCAAAACCAGTCTGGCTAACATGGTGAAACCCCACCTCTACTAAAAATACAAGAATTAGCCAGAGAATCGCTTGAGCCTGGAAAGCAGAGGTTGCAGTGAGTCAAGATCACTCCACTGCACTCTATCCTGGGTGACAGAACAAGACTGTCTCAAAAAAAATTTTTTTTCTGCCAGGTGCGGTGGCTCACACCTGTAATCCCAGCACTTTCGGAGGCTGAGGCGGGTGGATCACAAGGTCAGGAGATCGACACCATCTTGGCCAACATGGTGAAACCCCGTCTCTACTAAAAATACAAAAAAATTAGCTGGGCATGGTGACACATGCCTGTAGTCCCCGTTACTTGGGAGGCTGAGGCAGGAGAATTGCATGAACCCAGGAGGTAGAGATTGCAGTGAGCCGAGATGGCACTACTGCACTACAGCCTGGGTGACAGTGGGAGACTCCGTCTCAAAAAAAATTTTTTTTTCTCGCTACATCTTCTGTAGTCCTCTGATGAACAAATTTGAAAGTACAAATAAGAATAGTTTTAAAATGTGCACCTTTTCATTGGTGCTATGAACCAGTACCTGCAATATTTACTGAGTAAATGAAGCTTCGTGAGGCTGGGCACAGTGGCTCATACCTCTAATCCCAGCACTTTAAGAGGCCAAGGCAGGAGGATTGCTTGAGGCCAGGAGTTCAAGACCAGTTCCTGGGCAACAAAGCAAGACCATTGTCTCTACCAAAAAAATTTTTTTTTTTTTTTTTTTTGAGACGGAGTTTCACTCTTGTTACCCAGGCTGGAGTGCAATGGCGCGATCTCGGCTCACCGCAACCTCCGCCTCCTGGGTTCAGGCAATTCTCCTGCCTCAGCCTCCTGAGTAGCTGGGATTACAGGCACACACCACCATGCCCAGCTAATTTTTGTATGTTTCGTAGAGACGGGGTTTCACCATGTTGACCAGGATGGTCTCGATCTCTTGATCCACTCGCCTCGGCCTCCCAAAGTGCTGGGATTACAGGCTTGAGCCACCGCGCCCGGCCCTACCAAAAAAATTTTTAAAAATTAGCCAGGCATGGCAGCCTGTACCTATAGTCTCAGCTACTTGGGACACTGAGGCAGGAAGACCACTTGAGCCCAGGAGGTTGAGTCTGAGGGAACCAGGATTGCACCACTTCACTCCCACCTGGGTAACAGAGCGGAGAAAAGCATAAAGCATAAAGCAATATAAAAATGTAATGTAATACAAAACAAAGAAAAAAAATGTAATGTATTACTATTAGGAAGGATGAGTGTTTGACCAATTATATAACATGGTTCTAGGTGTGTTGTTTATTTATTTATATTATTTTGCTTTTTAAAGAGATGGGGTCTGCCGGGTACAGTGGCTCACGCCTGTAATAAGTGAGTGGATCACAAGGTCAGGAGATCAAGACCATCCTGGCTAACATGGTGAAACCTCGTCTCTGCTAAAAATACAACAAAGTAGCTGGGCGTGGTAGCACACACCTGTAGTCCCAGCTACTTGGGAGGCTGAAGCAGAAGAATCGCTTGAATCTGGGAGGCGGAGGTTGCGGGAGCTGAGATGACGCCACTGTATTCTAGCCTAGGCGACAGAGCAACCCTCTGTCTCAGAAAGAAAAAAAAAGAGATGGGGTCCTGCTCTGTCGCCAAGGCTGGGATACAGTGACATAATCTTCATCCTTGCTCTGTGCCATTCTGAGTTTCAGGTAGAACTCAAGTGATCCTTCCACCTCTGCCTCCAAAGTAGCTGGGACTACAGGTGCATACCACCATGTCCAACTAATGTTTCATATTTTTTTTTCGTTTTCTTTTTCTTTTTGAGAGGAATCTCGCTCTGTCGCCAGGCTGGAGTGCAGTGGCACAATGTCGGCTCACTGCAACCTCCGCCTCCCGGGTTCAAGCAGTTCTCCTGCCTCAGCCTCCCAAGTAGCTGGCACTACAGGTGCACACCACCATGCCCAGCTTTTTTGTATTTTTAGTAGAGACGGGGTTTCACCATGTTGGCCAGGATGTTCTCCATCTCCTGACCTCATGATCCACCTGCCTCAGCTTCCCAAAGTGCTGGGATTACAGGCGTGAGCCACCGCACCCGGCCAATTTTTTAATAGAATTGAGGTCTCATGGACAGGTGCAGTGGCTCACGCCTGTAATCCCAGCACTTTGGGAGGCTGAGGCAGGTGGATCATGAGGTCAGGAGATGGAGAACATCCTGGCCAACATGGTGAAGCCCTGTCTCTGCTAAAAATACAAAAATTAGCTGGGCATGGTGGCCGGTGCCTGTAGTCCCAGCTACTAGAGAGGCTGAGGCAGGAGAATCACTTGAACTATCGCATGAACTCGGGAGGCAGAGGTTGCAGTCAGCCAAGATCGCGCCACTGCACACTCCAGCCTGGTGACAGAGTGAGACTCCATGTCAAAAAAAAAAAAAAAAAAAAAAAAAAGAAATGAGGTCTCATTGTGTTGTCTGCGCTGGTCTTAAAATCCTGGGCTCAAGTGATCTTCCACCTCAGCCTCCCAAATCTCTGGGATTAAGTAGTGAGCCACCACGCCAGGCCTCTAAAGTGTTCTTGACAACCCCCTTTATAATGACATTAGCACCTTTTTACCTTCTTGTGGTTGGAAGTACAAAACACTTAACCATTTCCAAAATAATTTCTGTCAAATATTTCTCAAGTAATTGTGAAAGACTTTGATTTCTGTTCTGTTTGATTTCTAAGAAAGAATCATCCTGTCTTTGTATAACTTCGATATTTTTTCTTGTTTTACTTACAGACTGTCAAGATCTCCACTTAGGGCAGTGGGAATCTTATTTGCGGAACACTGGGCAGAAGCTTTGCCATTGGCTGGTGAAGAAGGAGGAGGCAGAATGCCTGCATTGTTACACCATACAGTTCAAACTTCAGAAGATTTTGGATTCAGCAGTTATCATTAGTCTGCAGATGATGATGTTTTCACCTGATCATTAGAAACTAATGAAACACCTTTTAAGTCTTATGAATTCAGGTTACACTGTTTTCCAGATGCCTTGGCAGCTGGTACAGGTAGGATTGGGCTGGGCTTTGTGGGGAATGATGAAAGGGAAAAAACTCATATTTCATGTTTCCTAGTTCTTGCTGAAGTTAAACATCTGGGCATGTAAAGATTAGGTTAACTAACCTCTGTTATTATATAGAATAGAGTTAAACCTGGAGAAATGCTTTGATTATTACATTAGGATTTTTAAAACTAGATATGAAAGGCAGTTCCCTCCACTTTTGTTTGTGGGTTTAAATTTATGTTGTTTTGTGGTACAGTTTAAAAATAGTGGATAGTGCTGGGTGCAGTGGCTTACGCCTGTAATCCCAGCACTTTGGAAGGCTAAGGCGAGCAGATCACCTGAGGTCGGGAGTTCGAGACCAGCCTGACCAACATGGAGAAACCCCGTCTCTACTAAAAATATAAAATTAGCAGGGCATGGTGGCGCATGCCTGTAATCCCAGCTACTTGGGAGGCTGAGGCAGGAGCCTCACTTGAACCCGGGAGGCGGAGGTTGCAATGAGCTGAGATTACACCATTGCACTCCTGCCTGGGCAACAAGTGCAAAACTCTGTCTCAAAAAAAAAAAAAAATAGTGGATAGCTTTTTTATATTTTGCTTTCTTTACTAAATATTGTAAGTGATATTAACTTTGTGTGTGTGAGGGTATACTCATGCTGTTGGGCGTATTGTTTTTTGTAGGGCCTGTGAAAAATGGAACCAAACTCTCTGAGGACTAAAGTCCCAGCTTTCTTATCTGATTTGGGGAAGGCCACATTGAGGGGAATCAGAAAGTGTCCCCGATGTGGCACATACAATGGAACCCGGGGACTGAGCTGTAAGAACAAGACATGTGGAACCATATTCCGCTATGGTGCACGCAAGCAGCCTAGTGTTGAAGCTGTCAAAATCATTACGGGCTCTGATCTTCAGGTCTACTCAGTGCGGCAAAGAGACCGGGGCCCTGATTACCGATGCTTTGTGGAGCTTGGGGTTTCAGAGACAACAATCCAGACAGTGGATGGGACGATCATCACTCAGCTGAGCTCTGGACGGTGTTATGTCCCCTCATGCCTGAAAGCTGCCACTCAAGGTGTTGTGGAAAACCAGTGCCAGCACATCAAGCTGGCGGTGAACTGCCAGGCAGAGGCCACCCCTCTGACCCTGAAGAGCTCGGTCCTGAATGCAATGCAGGCCTCCCCGGAAACCAAACAGACCATCTGGCAGTTGGCCACGGAACCTACAGGTCCTCTGGTGCAGAGAATTACTAAAAACATCTTGGTGGTGAAATGCAAGGCAAGCCAGAAGCACAGTTTGGGGTATTTACATACATCTTTTATGCAGAAAATCAGTGCCAAAAGTTTGCCCGAGCGCCGCTTCTTCTGCTCCTGCCAGACTCTGAAATCACACAAGTCAAATGCTTCCAAGGACGAGGCAGCCCAGAGATGCATTCATTTCTTTGCTTGCATCTGTGCCTTTGCCAGTGACGAGACATTGGCTCAGGAATTCTCAGACTTCCTAAATTTTGATTCCAGCGGTAGGTGGTATGGTTGACATGGTCATTCTGTTTTTCCTAAATGGCAATGAAAAGTTCCACTGATGCATTTGGAGATTGTCTTAGCAACCTTCAGAAGCAGTTGCTAGATAATTCAAATGAAAAGTATTCCTTCTAGGCTGAGCGTGGTAACTCACGCCTATAATCCCAGCACTTTGGAAGGCTGAGGCAGGTGGATCACCTGAGGTCAGGAGTTCAAGACCAGCCTGGCCAACATGGTGAAACCCTGTCTCTATTAAAAATATATAAATTAGCCAGGTGTGGTGGCAAGTACCTGTAATCTTAGCTACTCAGGAGGCTGAGGTAGGGGAATTGCTAGAACCTGGGAGGCAGAGGTGGCAGTGAACCAAGATCGCACCATCGCACTCCAGCCAGGGCTGACAACAGCGAGACTCCATCTAAAAAAAAATAAAAGTGTTCCTTCTTTTTTTTTTTGAGACAGGGTCTCACTTTGTTGCCCAGGCTGGAGTGCAGTGGCATGATCACAGCTCACAACAGCCTCCCAGGCTCAAGATCCTTCCACCTCTGTTCTCCCAAATAGCTGGGACTACAGGCATGTGCCACCATACCTGGCTAATTTTTTAATCTTTTGCAGAGGTGGGGGGGTCTCACTTTGTTGCCCAGGCTGGTCTTGAACTCCTGGGCTGAAGCAGTTGTCCTGCTTCAACCTCCCAAAGTGCTAGGATTACAGGTGTGAGCCATCGAACTTGGTTACATTCCTTCTTTCAGTCCCAGTCAGCACACTTGCATAAAGGTTGGTTGGTTGAAATTAATGATCAAGAGACTTGGCCATTTTTAAGTGAGACAATCTGGTCATGTTAGCTTCACTTTGCTCTGTTTACTCTTCCACAGATGCCCTGTGTTAATAAAAACAATGAACAACAAGAAAAATTTTTTTGGAGACAGAATCTTGCTTCATTGCCCAGGCTGGAGTGCAGTGGTGCAACCTCAGCTCACTGCAACCTCCACCTCCCCGGTTCAAGGAATCCTCATGCCTCAGCCTCCCAAGTAGCTGGGATTACAGGCACTTTCCACCTTGCCTGACTAATTTTTGTATTTTTGCAAAATTACTAATTTTTGTATTCACCATGTTGGCCAGGTTGGTCTCTTGAACTCTTGGCCTCAGGTAATCCACCTGTCTTGGCCTCCCAAAGTGCTGGGATTACAGGCATGAGCCACCACACCTGGCCTAAAGGCACTTATTTATTTATTTATTTATTCAAATAAATAATTTTAGGCTGGAGTGCAATGGCGCAATCTTGACTCATTGCAATCTCCATCTTCTGGGTTCAAGCGAGTCTCCTGCCTCAGACTCCTGAGTAGCTGGGACTACAGGTGTGTGCCACCACGCCTGGCTAATTTTTGTATTTTTAGTAAAGACGGGTTTCGCCATGTTGGCCAGGCTGGTCTCAAACTCCTGACCTCACGTGATCCACCTGCCTCAGCCTCCCAAAGTGTTGGGATTATAGGCGTGAGCCACCACGCCCGGTCCAAGGAACTTATTTTAAAGCAAGCAATCACTCCATAATTTTTTTTTTTTTTTTTTTTTTGAGACAGAGTTTCACTCTTGTTACCCAGGCTGGAGTGCAATGGTGCAATCTCGGCTCACCACAACCTCCGCCTCCTAGGTTCAGGCAATTCTCCTGCCTCAGCCTCCTGAGTAGCTGGGATTACAGGCACACGCCACCATGCCCAGCTAATTTTTTGTAGTTTTAGGAGAGACGGGGTTTCACCATGTTGACCAGGATGGTCTCGATCTCTTGACCTCGTGATCCACCCGCCTCGGCCTCCCAAAGTGCTGGGATTATAGGCGTGAGCCACCACGCCCGGCCTCACTCCATAATTTTTTTTTTTTTTTTTTTTTTTTTGAGAAAGGGTCTAGCTTTGTCACCCAGGCTGGCATGCAGAGACGTAATCACAGCTCACTATAGCCTTGACCCTCCTGGGCTCAAGTGATTCTCCCACTTCAGCCTCTCAAGTAGCTGGGACCACAGGCATGCAAATTTTTTTATTTTTTGTAGAGATAGGGTCTGCCTATGTTGCCCAGACTGGGATGATTCATTTGGGGAATTTTAAAAAGTAAATTAATTTTTTTGCTAGATAGGGGCCGATAATCATACTTACCCCTGGATAGGATTAATGATTCAGAAATCTTGTATTTTTTAGGTCTTAAAGAGATTATTGTGCCCCAGTTAGGTTGCCATTCAGAATCAACAGTATCAGCTTGTGAGTCGACTGCCTCTAAGTCAAAGAAGAGGAGAAAGGATGAAGTATCTGGTGAGAGTCTGGTTGGTTGGTTTGGTAGTATTGTTTTTAGAGATTGTTTTACTGTGTTTTATGTCTTTAACTGAACCTCGCAATTACAAGAAAATATATTTTATTTTATTTTTGTTTGTTTAATTTTTTTACATGAAAAATGGAAGCACTGTGGTTTGTAATTATTTTATTTTTATTAATATAAAGAGACAGGGGTCTTACTGTGTTGCCCGGGCTGGTCTCGAACTCCAGGCCTTAAGGGCTTCTCCCACCTTGGCCTCTCCCACCTTGGCCTCACAGAGTGCTGGAATTATAGGTGTGAGCTACCATGCCCAGCCAAGAAATACTATGTTTTTGTTCTTATGAGTTTTTTTCCCTGAGAAAAGTTTTACTCTTCATTGACAATTTTTTTTTCAAGTTAAGCTAAAAGCTTGATCCCTTAGCCAAAAATAAGATCCAATCAAATTCTACTTCTACTGTATATGTTTGTACATCTCTTAAACAGATTAATCTTATACCTTAAGCTGCCTTAGGATAGTGTTATGAAGTTTTCATCTACAGAGTGTTTAAAAAAATTTTGTGGCAATGGTTATATGCCGCACACTAATTTAGGAATATGGTTTATTGTCTTCATTTTCAGTATGTGGAGAAACACACACATACACATACCCACACACACATTTCTTTTTTTTTTTTGAGATGGAGTCTTGCTCTGTCACCAGGGCTGGAGTGTAGTGGCATGATCTCGGCTCACTGTAGCCTCCGCCTCCCAGGTTCAAGCAATTGTCCTGCCTCAGCCTCCTGAGTAGCTGGTACTACAGGCGCATGCCATCACACCCAGTTAATTTTTGGTTTTGTTTTATTTATTTATTTATTTATTTTGAGATGGAGTTTTGCTCTTGTTGCCCAGCCTGGAATGCAATGGTGCAGTCTCGGCTCACCGCAACTTCCACCTCCCGGGTTCAAGCAGTTCTCCTGCCTCAGCCTCCTGAGTAGCTGGGATTACAGGCATATGCCACTACACCCAGCTAGTTTTGTATTTTTAGTAGAGATGGGATTTCTCCATGTTGGTCAGGCTGGTCTCAAACTCCTGACCTCAGGTGATCAGCCTGCCTGAGCCTCCTGAAGTGCTGGGATTACAGTCGTGAACCACCATACCTGGCCAATTTTTATATTTTTAGTAGAGACAGGGTTTCACCATATTGGTCAGGCTGGTCTCAAACTCCTAACCTCAGGTGATCCACCCACTTGGGCTTCCCAAAGTGCTGGGATTACAAGCATAAGCCACCGCACCTGGCCAGTTATTTATTTATTTATTTAGAGATGGAATCTCGCTCTATTGCCCAGGCTGGGGTGCACTGGTGCAATCTTGGCTCACTGTAACCTCTGCTGCCCGGGTTCAAGTAATGCTCCTGCCTCAGCCTCTTAAGTAGCTGGTATTACAGGTGCCCACCACCAGGCCCAGCTAATTTTTGTATTTTCAGTAGAGACGGGGTTTCGTCATGTTGGCCAGGCTGGTCTTGAACTCCTGACCTCAGGTAATCTGCCTGCCTCGGCCTCCCAAAGTCCTGTGATTACAGGCCTGAGCCACCATGCCCAGTCCTGAAATTACAGGCATGAGCCACCCTACCCAGGCAGGCCACATTTTAAAATTCAAATGCTTAATTCTAGTATCAGTTAAGGACTCAGATAAGTCAATATGAAAATGGTGAAGTACCCTATTAGGTAAGCATCAACAGACCTAGAGTCTTAACAAAATTAAAATATTATTTGGTCCACACATATGGACCAAACTCCAAACTCACTAGTAAACAGAGAAATGCAAACATTTTAGAAATGTAAAGTTAAAACAAGATACCTTTGCTACCAAATTAACAAAATTTTGTTTTTGTTTTTGTTTTTTTTTTTAAGATGGAGTCTCGCTCTTGTTACCCAGGCTGGAGTGCAATGGCAAGATCTCGGCTTACCAAAACCTCCACCTCCTGGGTTCAAGCGATTCTCCTGCCTCCTCCTGAGTAGCTGGGATTACAGGCATGTGCCACCATGCCTGGCTAATTTTGTATATTATTTAGTAGAGACAGGGTTTCTCCATGTTGGTCAGGCTGGTCTTGAACTCCCGACCTCAGGTGGTCCACTCACCTCAGCCTCCCAGAGTTCTGGGATTACAGGTATGAGCCACCACACCTGGCTTTTTTTGTTTTTTTTTAAGAGTTGAGTTCTCACTCTCTTGCCCAAGCTGGAGTGCAGGGACATGATCATGGTTCACTGCAGCCTGGACCTTCTAGGTTCAATAGATCCTCATGCCTCAGCCTCCCACGGAGCTGGGACCAAAGGCACAAGCCACTATGCCTGGCTAATTGTCTGGTTTGTTTTTTGTAGAGACAGGGTCTCACTATGTTGACCAGGCTGGTCTCAAACCCCTGACCTCAAATGATTGCTCTGCCTCAGCCTCCCAAAGTGTTGGAATTACAGATGTGAGCCACGATGCCCAGCTGGCAAAGTTTTTTTTAAAATGATGAGACCATGGGCAAAAGTAAAATCTAGGCTCTCTGGCTTGGCTAGTGTAGTGTGCTATAATCATTGGTACATAGCTTGCAGTATCTCTTAAGATTCTTATTTTTTTTAAGACAGGGTTTCACCATGTTGGTCAGGCTGATCTTGAACTCCCGACCTCAGGTGATCTGTCCGCCTTGTTCTCCAAAGTGCTTGGATTACAGGCGTGAGCCATCACGCCCAGACAAGATTCTTATAATGGTCCTACCTATAGGGAATACTGCTAGGGATGGATCAGGTGGTCATGCACGAGAGTTTTGGTACTGGGAAGTTGAAGAAATATGAAGAAACAAAGTGACATGGTTATTTGTGCATTTTAGAGAGGCAATTCTGGCAGGAATATGGAATAGAAATTGTTGTTAAATGTTTACTTATTAGTCTTTCCCAGGAAAACTTGAGATTCTGAAAAAAAATTTTTTTTTACCCTTTGACTCAGTAGTCCTAGTAGTCCTACTTTTTTTTTGGAAATGGAGTCTTGCTCTGGATTGTGAATGCATGATCTTGGCTCACTGCAACCTCCGGGATTCAAGCGATTATCCTACCTTAGCCTTCCGAGTAGCTGGGATTACAGGTGCCTGCCATCATGCTTGGCTAATTTTTGTATTTTATTTTATTTTTTGAGATGGAGTTTCGCTCTTGTCGCCCAGGCTGGAGTGTGATGGCATGATCTTGGCTCACTGGAACCTCTGCCTCCCAGGTTCAAGTGATTCTCCTGCATCGGTCTCTCAAGTAGCTGGGATTACAGATGCCCTCTACACACCCAGCTAATTTTTATATTTTTAGTAGAGATGGGGTTTCACCATGTTGTCCAGGCTGGTCTTGAACTCTTGACTTCAGGTGATCCACCTGTCTGTGCCTCCCAAAGTGCTGAGATTACAGGCATGAGCCACCACATCTGGCCCCACTTCTAAATAATCTTTTTTAAGGAAATAATTATTGAGATAGGAAAAACATTTTGTCTAGAGATGTTTATTTTATGACTATTTTGAATATTAAAAAATTAGAAACAACTAAGGGCTAACCACTGGGGATAGTTAAAGGAACCATGGTAAAGCCACTTTACCATAGAATATCAGGCAGGCATAAAAATGATTATAGTCTGGGCCGGGCGTGGTAGCTCATACCTGTAATCCCAGCTACTCAGGAGGTTGAGGTAGGAGAATCGCTTGAACCCAGGAGGCGGAGGTTGTGGTGAGCTGAGATCGTACCACTGCACTCCAGCCTGGGCAACAAGAGCGAAACTCCATCTCAGAAAAAAAAAAAAAAAAAAAAAAGATTATAGTCTAGGTGCAGTGGTGCATGCCTGTAGTCCCAGTTACTCAGAGAGCTAAGGTGGGAGGATCACTTGAGCGTGGGAGCTCAAGGATCTAGTATACTATGATTGGGGCAGCAAATATCCACTGCATTCCACCCTGGACAACATAGCAAGACCTCATCTCTAAAAAGTAAAAATTGAAAATAAATGATAATAAAGAATTTGGGGGCCAGGTGCGATGGCTCATGCCTGTAAGCACAGCACTTTGGAAGGCTGAGGTGGGTGGATCATGAAAAAAAAAAATTGGGGGGAAAATATTTAGATCACTTGGGTTGCCAGATAAAGTATAGAATACTCAGTTAAACTTGAATTTCAGTTAACGAATAATTTTTAGTATAAGTGTCTCCATGCAATATTTGTGATATACTGATACTAAGAAATTATTTGTTGTTTATCTGAAATTTAAAAGAATATCTTTTTTTTTTGCTAAATTTGGCAACTCTGGTAAAATCACAACTACTTAAAAATCACAAAACCAGCAACACATTCACAGAGAAGAAAATGGAAGACAGCTCACTAGAAAATTCCCTGTGATTGTCTGAGAGGTGGGAGCAATGGGTGAATTTTTTTCTTCCTTTCACTTCTGTTTATTCCCCCAATTTCATATAGAGCATAAGAAAGCTAACATTTTATGTGTAAAGGCTAATGCTAACTCCTTCTAGAAATTGTGAAGCTAACCTAGAAATTAGCAAAGACTGTTGATATGTTTTAGACTTTAAAAATTAACATCAAATCAATTTATATTTAGCAGATAGACTGTTAACTCTGTAATGATTTGTGGTTTAGGTGCACAGATGAACAGTTCACTACTGCCTCAAGATGCAGTGAGCAGTAATCTAAGGAAAAGTGGCCTGAAAAAGCCTGTGGTTGCTTCCTCATTAAAAAGGCAGGGTAAGTTTCCCCTCCCTAGAATAGGCTATGGTGGTGGAAAATCACCCTAAAGAAGCCAGAAGCAGTATAATCAAAAGAAATGTTGCACATTGTCACCCAAAGAGTGCCAACATAAACGCTAACAGAAGCACTGAGGCTGAGGTCTTTCCTGTCCCACCAGTTTCAAATCACATTCAAATCTAATTTATGCTGGAGGCGATTATCTCTAGTAAACTAATGCAGGAACAGAAAACAAAATACAGCATGTTTTCACTTATAAGTGGGAGCTAAATGATGAGAACACATGGACACACAGAGGGGAACAACACACACCGGGGCCTATTGGAGGGTGAAATGTGGGAGGAGGGAGGAAAGGTGGAAGCGGGTGAGAGGATCAGGAAAAATAACTAATGAATACTAGGTTTAATCACCTGAGTGATGAGGCTGGGTGCTGTGGCACATGCCTGTAATTCCAGCACTGTGGGAGGCCAAAGCAGGCAGATTACTTGAGGCTAGGAGTTCAAGGTAAAGATGTTGAAACCTTGTCTCTACTAAAAATACAAAAAATTAGCCAGATGTGGTGGCAGGCGCTATAATCCCAGCTACTCAGGAGGCTGAGGCAGGAGAATTGCTTGAACCTGGGAGGCGGAGGTTGCAGTGAGTCAAGATCTCACGATTGTACCCCAGCCTGGGCAATAAGAGTGAGACTCAGTCTCAAAAAAAAAAAGGAGTTGGGAAGGTTGTAACAGCAGCAATAAAAGAGTAGCACAGGGAGTCTTGTGACGAAACTGTTTTGTGTCTTGACTGTGATGGTGGCCATACAAGTTTACACATGCCCTAACATTGCATGGAACTATATGCATTGCATACCACACCCAAGTACATAAAGCTGGTGAGATGTGAATAAGGTTACTAGATTGTAGCCATGTCATTTTCCTGACTGTGATGTACTATAGTTTTACAAAATGTTACTCTTGGGTGAATCTGGATAAAGCATATATAAGCCTTATATTTCTTACAACTGCATGTAAATGTACAATTATCTCAAAAAGTTATTTATTTATTTATTTATTTGTTTATTTATTTTCTGGAAATGGAGTCTAGCTCTGTCATCCAGGCTAGAGTACAATGGCGTGATCTTGGCTCACTGCAGCCTCCACCTCCCAGGTTTAAGGTATTCTTCTGTTTCAGCCTCCCAAGTAGCTGGGATTACAGGCACCTGCCACCACGCCCGGCTAATTTTTGTATTTTTAGTAGAGACCACCATGTTGATCAGGCTGGTCTTGAGCTCCTGACCCCAAGGGATCTGCTCACCTCGGCCTCCCAAAGTGCTGAGATTATAGGTGTGAGCCACCATGCCCAGCCTAAATTATGTCTTTAAACAAAAAAAAATTCTGACATGTTTAGCAGCAGGTGTCTTGCAGGATTTGTTCATCTTATTGCTTATTACTCATGTGCAATTGCTATAGAGATTCAAAGTTGAAGGAAAAAATGTGTGTTATGTGGCCAGGTGTGGTGGCTCACGCCTGTAATCCCAGCACTGTGGAAGACCAAGGTGAAAGGATTGCTTGAGTCCAAAAGTTCAATACCAATCTGGGCTACATAGTCAGACTCCATCTCTACCAAAAAAAAAAAAAATATATATATATATATATATATATATATTAGCTGGGCATGGTGTCACATGCCTGTAGACCCAGCTATTTAGCAGGCTGAGGTGGGAAGATTGCTTGAACCTGGGATGTCAAGGTTGCAGTGAGTTATGATTACACCACTGCATAGGTAACAGGACGAGATCCTGTCTAAAATAAAGAAAAAAGAATAATACAAAACAATACTAATTAATTCATTAAGCACTTACGGCCAGGCATGGCGACTCATACCTATAATCCCAGCACTTTGGGAAGCTGAGGCAGGCGGATCATTTGAGGTCAGGAGTTTGAGACCAGCCTGGCCAATATGGCAAAACCCTGTCTCTACCAAAAAGTGTAAAAAAGTTAGCCAAGTGTGGTGGTGTGGGCCTGTAATCCCAGCTACTTGGGAGACTAAGGCAGGAGATTCATTTGAACCCAGGAGGTGAAGGTTGCATTGAGCGGAGATCGTGTCACTGCATGCCAGCCTGGGCTCCGTCTCAAAAAAAATAACTTATGCATTCTAGGCATAAGTGTTTAAGGAACATCACGAAGTAAGCAGATCAACAATATCACGTAGATATTTTTTTATTATTTATTATTATTATTATTTGGGATAGAGTCTTATTCTGTCACCCAGGCTGGAGGGCAGTCGCACGATCTCGGCTCACTGCAACCTCCGCCTCCCGGGTTCAAGCAATTCTCGTACCTCAGCCTCCTGAGTAGGTGGGATCACAAGTGTTTGCCACCATGCCCTTCTAATTTTTATATTTTTAGTAGAGATGGGGTTTTGCCATGTTGGCCAGGCTGCTCTCAAACTCCTGGCCTCAAGTAATCCGCTCACCTTGGCCTCCCAAAGTGTTGGGATTATACACCTTAGCCACTGTGCCTGGCCAATTTTTAATAATTTTTTGTCACTTCCTTTGGTGCAAAGAAAAAGGAAGATAGCTTCCATCTGAATTATCACTGTATGCTTTTACCTCTGATAATTTTAGTTTCAAATGAGTAGTAGTTGATACGTTCTCTCTCTACAAAAGGTGATACTGTACTTCAGACATATGAAGATATTTTGTTGTTAGTGGTATTTTTTTGTTGTTTTTTTCTTTGACACAAGGTCTCATTCTGTCATTCACTGCAGCCTTAACCTCCTGGGCTTAAGCTGTCCTTCCACCTTAGCCTCCCAGGCACATGCCACCACACTTGGTTATTTGTATTTTTAGTAGAGATGGAGTTTCATCACGTTGCCCAAAATGATCTCAAACTCTTGGGCTCAAGCAATCCATCGGGCTCAAGAGATCCACCCACCTCGGCCTCCCAAAGTGCTAAGATTACAGGTGTGAGCCACTGCACCTGGACTAAAGGTATTTTAGGAGAAGAAATAGAATGATAAATCTGTGAAGGCTCTTGAATTTGGAGATCATCCAGATGCATATCTTCATCTTAGAAGAGAGGAAGTTGAGACATGGACTCTGGTCACTCAATGGGGGTCCTAAGTCCCATAGACATTTTTTTTGAGACAGAGTCTCACTCTGTCACTCAGGCTGGAGTGCAGCGGCACAATCTCAGCTCACTGCAACCTCCACTTCCTGGGCTCAAGCAATTCTCCTGCCTCAGTCTCCTGAGTAGCTGGGATTACAGGCATGCACCACCATGCCCAGCAATTTTTGAGTTTTTAGTAGACATGGGGTTTCACCACGTTGGCCAGGCTGGTCTTGAACTCCTGACATCAAGTGTTCCACCCAGCTCAGCCTCCCAAAGTGCTGGGATTCAGGTGTAAGCCACTGCGCCCGGCCTCTCATAGCCTTTTGACTCTAACTCTAAACTCTGGCTCCATTAAATTCCATCACTCATTACTGTACTTTCCAGTTATTTACTCTAGGGCTGCAAGATTTAACTCTTTCGCTTATATTTAAAAGTGAATTGATTCATTTTACGTTTCTGAATACAAGGTTTTAGGTTTTAAGTCTAAAGTTATCAGAGCAACCCACAGTGAATACATCACTCAGTCTTACCTATTTGTGCTCAACCTTGGCATGAAACAATATGGTCATTATTGAGAGGGTCTGGGGCATATGGATACATAGTCATCATGAATAGAACTAACTTATAAATCTCAAAAAGCCGTTATTATGTATTTATTTATTTATTTATTTTTACTTGAGATGGGGTCTCACTCTGTCACCTAGGTTGGAGTGCAGTGTCATGATCTCGGCTTACTACACCCTCTGCCTCCTAGGCTCAAGCAATCCTCCCACCTCAGCCTCCTGAGTAGCTGGGGCGACAAGCATTCACCACCATGCCTGGCTAATTTTTTGTATTTTTGGTGGAGACAGGGTTTTGCCATGTTACCCATGCTGTTTTCAAACTTCTGAGCTCAAGTGATCCTCCTGCCTCAGTCTCCCAAAGAGCTGGAATTACAGGCATTGCTTATCATTTCTTATTTTCTTTCCTTTTTTTTTTTTGAGATAGCTCTGTTGCCCAGGCTGGAGTGCAGTGGTGTGATCTTGGCTCACTATAACCTCTGCCTCTCGGTTCAAGTGATTTTCCCGCTTTACACTCCCGAGTAGCTGGGATTACCGGCGCATGCCACCATGCCCAGCCAATTTTTGTATTTTTAGTAGAGACAGGGTTTCATCACATTTGCCAGACTGGTCTTGAGTTCCTGACCTCAGGTGGCTCATGCCTGTAATCCCAGCACTTTGGGAGGCCAAGGTGGGCAGATCACTTGAGGCCAGGAGTTTGAGACCAGCCTGGGCAACATGGCAAAAGCCCCATCTTTGTTAAAAAGACAACATTAGCTGGGCATAGTGGCACACATGTAGTCCCAGCCACCCAGGAGGCTGAGGCATGAGAATCACTTAAACCTGGGAGGCTGAGGTTGCAGTGAGCTGAGATTGTGCCACTTCACCCCAGCCAGGGCAACAGAGTGAGATTCTGAAAAAAAAAAAAAAAAAAAAAAAAAAAATCCCACAATATCTTATTTCATTTAGTTTATTTGCTTTCTTTGAAGTTCAGCTTTTTTCCTGAACAAACTTATTAACTCTTCTCCTAGCACTTCAGGAGGCTGAGGTAGGTGGATTGCTTGTACCCAGGAGTTCGAAGCCAGCCTGGGCAACATGACAAAGCCCTGTCAATAAACAAAAAAACAGGCTGGGCATGGTGGCTCATGCCTGTAATCCCTGCACTTTGGGAGGCCGAGGTGGGTGGATCACCTGAGGTCAGGAGTTTGAGACCAGCCTGGCCAACATGGTGAAACTCCATCTCTACTAAAAATACAAAAAATTAGCCAGGTGTTGTGGTGGGCACCATCCCAGCTACTCAGGAGGCTGAGGCAAGAGAATGGCTAGAACCTGGGAGGCGGAGGTATCAGTGAGCCAAGATTGTACCACTTTACTTCCGCCTGGGCAACAAGAGCAAACATCCATCTCAAAATAAAAAATTAAAAAAAAAAGAAAACAAAAAACTTCTTAGCTTTTTTAAACTTCAATTAGCTGTTTATTTTGTAAGAAAAGTTACTAAAGAAGTGTGTGTGTGTGTGTGTGTGTGTGTGTGTGTGTGTGTGTGTGTGTGTGTTGTGTTTTTTTCCTAGCCTGTGGTCAGCTGTTAGATGAGGCACAAGTGACTTTATCCTTCCAAGACTGGCTGGCCAGCGTCACAGAACGCATCCATCAAACCATGCACTATCAGTTTGATGGTAAGTATTGGCCACCTAACTGGGCTCTTGCTGAAAGTGGAGAAATTAAAATAATTGTACTGCCGGGCACGGTGGCTCACGCCTGTAATCCTAGCACTTTGGGAGGCCAAGGTGGGTGGATCACCTGAGGTCAGGAGTTCAAGACCAGCCTGGCCATCATGGTGAAACCCCGTCTTTAAAAAAAAAAAAAGATAATTGTGCTGTAATTCTACTCGGATAGCAAAAGTAATTAGACTTCGGTCCAGAGAGCACTAGGCCACAAGAAAGTAGAAATCTAGGCTGGGTGCGGTGGCTCACACCTGTAATCTCAGCATTTTGGGAAGCCGAGGCGAGTAGATCACCTGAGGTCAGGAGTTCAAGACCAGCCTAGCCAACATGGTGAAACCATGTCTCTACTAAAAAAAAATACAAAAATTAGCTGGACATGGTGGCGCACCTGTAGTCCCAGCTACTCAGGAGGCTGAAGTAGAAGAATCACTTGAATCCAGGAGGCGGAGGTTGCAATAAGCCGAGATTGCACCATTGCACTCCAGCCTAGGTGACAGAGTAAGACTGTCTCAAAAAAAAAAGAGTACATGAACATGCTGAGGAAAACTGGAGAAGACAGGCCAGATTTGGGTGTGATTTATTATAGTCTCATGGACATCAGCTGTTTCAGATCTAGCCGGTCCCTGCTTGTTGCCTTAAAAGTATTCTTATGCCATATGTGCCAGCTCATGCCCGTTATCTCAGCACTTTGGGAGGCGAGGCGGGCAGATCATTTGAGCCCTGGAGTTCAAGACCAGTCTGGGCAACATGGGAGGATACCCCATCTCTACAAAAAACTTAAAAAATTAGCCAGATGGCTGGGTGCAGTGTCTCACACCTATAATCCCAGCACTTTGGGAGGCCGAGGTGGGCGGATCACGAGGTCAGGAGACCATCCTGGTCAACATGGTGAAACCCCATCTCAACTAAAGATACAAAAATTAGCTGAGCGTAGTGGTGCGTACCTGTAATCCCAGCTACTCAGGAGGCTGAGGCAGGAGACTTGCTTGAACCTGGGACGCAGATATTGTGGTGAGCCGAGATCATGCCATTGCACTTCAGCTTGGGCAACAAGAGCAAAACTCTGTCTCAAAAAAAAAAAAATTAGCCAGGTGCCAGCCGGGTATGGGGGCTCATGCCTGTAATCCTAGCACTTTGGGAGACCAAGGTGGGCAGATTGTTTGAGCCCAGGAGTTCGAGATCAGCCTGGGCAGCAAAGTGAGACCTCCATCTCTAGGAAAAATACAAAAATTAATCGTGTGTGGTGGTGCACACCTGTAGTCCCAGCTACTTGGGAGGCTGAGGTGGGAGGATCACTGGAGCCCAGGAAGTGGAGGTTGCAGTGAGCCGAGATTGCACCACTGCACTCCAGCCTGGGCGAAAGAATGAGACCCTGTCTCAAAAAAAAAAGAAATTAGCCAAGTATGGTGGCATATGTTGTAGTTCAAGCTACTGGAGAGGCAGAATCAGGAAGATCACTTGAGCCTGGGAGGTCAAAGCTGCAGTGAGCCATGATCCTGCCACTGCACTCCAGCCTGGGCAGCAGAGCGAGACCCTGTCTAAAAAAAAGTAAAGGCATCCTTGCTTGTGCATAATAGTTTTCCAGGCTTTGTCCAGTGATGAGGAGCTCGCTGCTCTTTGAGGCAGCTCCTAACACTGTTACACAGTGATAGTTATGAGGAAGGTCTTCCTCATGCTAAGCCAAAATGTTTGAGTTTTATACTTCTAGTTTTGCACTCTATCTACGTGGACTGGTTTCTTCCTATTTCCAGTCCCTGCCACTACACATACAAACCCACTGCCCCACAGTTCTTTATTTTTTTCTTTTCTTTTCTTTTTTGTTGTTGAGATGGAGTTTTGCTCTTATTGCCCAGGCTGGAGTGCAGTGACGCAATGATAGGCTCACTGCAACGTCCGCCTCCCAGGTTCAAGCGATTCTCTTGCCTCAGCCTCCCTGATAGCTGAGATTATAGGCATGTGCCACCATACCCATCTAATTTTTGTATTTTTAGTAGAGACAAGGTTTCACCATGTTAGTCAGGCTGGTCTTGAACGCCTGACCTTGTGATCTGCCCTCCTCGGCCTCCCAAAGTGCTGGGATTACAGGTGTGATCCACTGCGCCTGGCCCAGAAATTACTTTTTGCAAAAATAACAAAATAAGCTAAGGAGGGTTGTAATGAAAAGGCCTATCTATGGTTTCTAGGCTGGGCGCAGTGGCTCATGCCTGTAATCCCAGCACTTTGGGAGGCCGAGGCGGGCAGATCACCTGAGATCAGTTCAAAACCAGCCTGGCCAACATGGTGAAACCCCATCTCTACTAAGAATACAAAAATTAGCTGTGCATGGTGGTGGGTGCCTGTAATCCCAGCTGCTAGGGAGTAGAGGCAGGAGAATGGCTTAAACCCGGGAGGTGGAGGTTGCAGCAAGCCAAGATTGTGCCATTGCACTCCAGCATGGACAACAGGGTAAGACTCTTCAAAAAAAAAAAGAAAGAAAAAGTAAAAAGACTATGGTTTCTTTTTCTTTTAAAATTGCATATATTTATTGTTTGAAATAATATAATTGCCTATTAACTCACCTCCCAAGCAGAAAATAGAATTTTTGTTTTATTTTGTTTTGAAATGCAGTTTCACTCTTGTCACCCAGGCTGGAGTGCAGTGGTGTGATCTCGGCTCACTGCACCTCCGCCTCCTGGGTTCAAGTGATTCTCCTGCCTCAGCCTCCCAAATAGCTGGGACTACAGGCGCCTGCCACCAAGCCTGGCTAATTTTTGTATTTTTAGTAGAGATGGGTTTTCACCATGTTGGCCAGGTGGTCTCAAATGCTTGACTTCGTGATCCACCTGCCTCGGCCTCCCATGGTGCTGGGATTATAGGCATGAGCCACTGCACCCAACCCAGAAATTACTTTTTGGAAAAATAACAAAATAAGCTAAGGAGGGTTATAATGAAAAAGACTATGGTTTCTTTTTTTTTTTTTATTTTATATATTTATTATTTGAAATAATATAATACCTATTAACTTATCTCCCAAGCAGAAAATAGAATGTTTTGTTTCGTTTTGAAATGGAGTTTCGCTCTTGTCACCCAGGCTGGAGTGTAGTGGTGTGATCTCGGCTCACTGCAACCTCCACCTCCCGGGTTCAAGCAATTCTCTTGCTTCAGCCTCCTGAGTAGCTGGGATTACAGGCACCTGCCACCACGCCTGGCCAATTTTTTGTAATATTAGTAGAAATGGGATTTTGCCATGTTGGCCAGGCTGGTCTTGAACTCCTGACCTCAGGTGATCCACCTGCCTTTGCCTCCCAAAGTTCTGGGATTACAGCCATGAGCCACCGCACCCAGCCCAGAAGACAGAATATTGATAATACTATAAGCTCTACACTTGTGATCCTCTTCCATCTGATTCCTGTACCACCCTCTATTTCGTCTCACCATCTCCATTGCTACCGCCTTTGTCCAAGTTTCCATCAGCTGTCTCCTGGACTAGAAGTGTGTGTCTTTTATGAAGCCTTCTTGAAGTTAATTCTTTTTTTTTTTTTTTTTTTACCTTTTTGAGACAGTCTTGCTCTGTCACACAGGCTGGAGTGCAGAGACGCAATCTCGGCTCACTGCAACCTCCACCTCCCAGGCTCAAGAAATTCTCATGTTTCAGCTTCCTGAGTAGCTGGGATTACAGGCATGTGTCACCACTCCTGGCTAATATTTGTATTTTTAGGAGAGATGAGGTTTCACTATGTTGGCCAGGCTGGTGTTGAACTCCTGACCTCAAGCGATCCACCCACCTAGGCCTACCAAAGTGCTGGGATTACAGGTGTGAGCCACCATGCCTAGTCTGGACAGAATTTTTTAAGAAGACTGAACTCACTTGACCTCCTCCCCTTAAGTCTCTTTTTGTTGACCTAATGTCTTGCAAATTTCTTTATGAGGTTTGCTAAGTAGTTTCAAGTATTTTAACTGCCTTGAGGTCATATTCAGGGAGAAAGACAGCTGGGTAAGCAGTGTCCTAACTTGTAGTCCCTCAGCGTTCATGGTGTTGACCATCTGGTGAGACAGCATGTAGTTAGTTTGCTTAGACATGAATGCATATAGCAGGAGCCCAGGGATAGCCAGCAAGATGGGATCAAGTGGAGGCAACCCACCTCGGCCTCATTGTTCTCATCTCATTGTTCCCCCTTACTTCACATACCCTGTAAGGGGGAAGGTCTGTGCTGTGTTGGTCTTTATAAAATTGGGGATTTGAAACATGGTATTTGGTGGATGATGAGGATCTACTGTGTTGGTATTTTTTTTTTTTTCATTTTTTCTTCTTTTTTTTCAATGGAGTTTCACTCTGTTGCTCAGGCTGGAGTTCAGTGGCATGAGCTCGGCTCACTGCAACCTCAGCCTCCTGGGTTCAGGCGATTCTCTGGCCTCAGCCTCCCAAATGGCTGGGATTACAGGCACATGCCACCATGCCCAGCTAATTTTTGTTTGTTTGTTTGTATTTTTAGTAGAGATGGGGTTTCACCATGTTGGCCAAGCTGGTCTCGAACTCCTGACCTCAGGTAATCCACCCACGTTGGCTGGGACTACAGGTGTGAGCCACCCATCCAGCCTTTCCTTTTTTTCCTTTTTGAGGAAGGGTCTCACTGTGTTGCCCAGGCTGGACCAGTGCAGTGGCATGATCATGGCTTACTGTAGCCTCAAACTCCTCAACTCAGTTGATTCTCCCACCTCAGCCTCCCAAGCAGTTGGGACAACAGACGCATGCCAACACGCCCGGTTAATTTAAAAAAAATTTTTGTAGACACCGGGTCTCCCTTTGTTGCCCAGGCTACACTGTGTTTGTTATGATTGCAAGGGATCAAGAGTAGGACTAGTGACAGCTCTTGGGCCAGAAAGGTAAATCAAAGCCTTCTTTTTGCCTCCGTATGAAGAAACCTCAGTGGTATTTTAAGTTATTACTGTCCCTTGATTCCTTTTCTTTCACGTCTCCCTGTACATCAGAAAGTCCACTGAGTTTCTTTAAATGAGTTGTTTCTTCTTGTTTCCCATAGGCAAACCAGAACCACTGGTGTTCCACATTCCTCAGTCCTTTTTTGATGCCCTGCAACAGAGAATATCTATAGGAAGTGCAAAAAAACGGCTCCCCAACTCTACTACAGGTACAGGATTTCCCTTTGGTATAGTGACAGATGTCTTGAACATAGAGAATTATGTTTGGAAAAGATCTGTGTGGAATTTTCAGAGTTAGGACTTCTGCTCACATGCCTGGAGCACAAAGCTTTCAATGATGAGCATATGAATTATTTACATCAACTCATTTGTCACATTTCTGCCAAACCCTATTATGTATTTGCCTCTAGAATTTCTTTTTTAAAGTGCTGAGAATTAATAAGGAAATAATAGTACTGCATTAGAAACTAGGTAACAAATACAGTAAAAGAAAATGTTATGTTTTGCTCATCTAATTTTGTCCTTTTTTTACATTGAAGCTTTTGTTCGGAAAGATGCCTTGCCACTGGGAACCTTTTCCAAGTATACTTGGCACATCACTAATATCCTGCAAGTTAAACAAATCTTAGATACCCCAGAGGTGAGAGTTTATTTCTCTAACAGTGGGAGGGTGGTGAAGGGAGGAGAGGGAGGCAAGGGATAATGTTGGCACCAGTTTCCTGAGTTACAGAAACCAAAGTTTCTTTTTTTCATGCTAAGAGATTATTCAGGAATATCCCTGGCTTTATAGTTCTGACTCTAATTTTAATGTGTGTTCCCTATGGCTTGAAAAAAGTATCTTACATTGGAATATACTTTTTCTTTGCCTTTAGGATGAGAAAACAGATAATTTTTTAATAAATTAAATAATGATCCCCAATAGCTATGATGAGTCTTAGATTTGACTGGCAGGCAGCTACAAAGTATATAAATAATTTGAGATGATATAATATTTGTGAAGTCAGTGGCACCAGCACAATTAACCCTCCTCCCCAAACTACAGCTTTATTCTCATTAGATAAATGAAACTTTTTATTTTATTTTGAGACAGAGTCTTGCTCTGTCACCCAGACTGGAGTGCAATGGCACAATCTCGGCTCACTGCAACCTCTGCCTCCTGGGTTCAAGCAATTCCCTTGCCTGAGCCTCCCAGGTAGCTAGGAATACAGGCACATGCCACAATGCCCAGCTAATTTTTGTATTTTTAGTAGAGATGGGGTTTTACCATGTTGGCCAGGCTGGTCTCAAACTCCTGACCTCATGATCTGCCTGCTTCAGCCTCCCAAAGTGCTGGGATTATAGGGATGAGCCACTGCACCCAGCCAAGAAATGACCTTTTTTAAAAAAACGTTTTTTTGTCTTTATTGTATTTTGTTTTTTGGGGGACAGGGTCTCACTCTATTGCCTGTGTGGAGTGCAGTGGTACAGGCACGGCTCACTCTACCTCTACCTCTTGGGCTCAAGTGATCCTCCCACCTCAGCCTCCTGAGTAGCTTGGGCTACAGGCACATGCCCCCATGCACAGCTGATTTTTGTAGAGATTTTGCCATGTTGCCCAGGCTGGTCTCAAATTCCTGAACTCAAGCAATCTGCCTGCCTCAGCCTCCCAAAGTGCTGGGATTACAAGCGTGAGCCACAGGGCCCACCCCTATTTATTTAAAAAAACTTTTTAAAGATAGGGGTCCTGCTACGTTGCCTAGGCTGGTCTCAAACTACTGGGTTCAAGCAGTCTTCTCATCTTGGCCTCCCAAAGTGCTGTGATTACAGGTGTAATTTGCCACACTCAGCCACATTAGACATTTTATTTATGTTTTTATTATTTATTTATTTATTTTTGAGACAGAGTCTCTTGCTCTGTTGCCCAGGCTGCAGTGCAGCAGCATGATCTCGGTTTACTGTAACCTCCACCTCCCAGGTTCAAGCATTTCTCATGCCTTAACCTCCCGAGTAGCTGGGACTCCAGACGCGCACCACCATGCCCAGCTAATTTTTGTATTTTTAGTAGAGACGGGGTTTCGCCATGTTGGCTACGCTGGTCTCAAACTCCTGACCTCAAGTGATCCACCCACCTTGGCCTCCCAAAGTGCAAGGATTACAGGCATGAGCCACTGTACCTGGCCTACATATTTTAAAACATGTTTTTCAAGCAGGTCCTGAAAATTTGAGTTTTTCTTCCTACAGTAATAGAATTGTGTAGAAAATTCAGCATAATGTGATTTGATACATTAAGAGTAGCTTAATTGCAAGGCATTCTTCTGTTCAGGAAAAAAAAATAGTAATAAGTTGTTTGGTAGCTACAGAATTTACATGTGAGCCAGGCATGGTGGCTATAATACCAGTGATTTAGGAGGCTGAGATAAAGGATTGTTTGAGGCCAGGAATTCAAGACCAGTCTAGGCAACACACTGAGGCTCCTACTCTGGAAAAAAAAAAAAAAAAAAGGACCCGGGCACAGTGGCTCATGCTTGTAATCTCAGCACTTTGGGAGACTGAGGCAGGCAGTTCACCTGAGGTTGGGAGTTCGAGACCAGCCTGATCAACATGGAGCAACCCCATCTCTACTAAAAATACAAAATTAGCTGGGTGTGGTGGCGCATGCCTGTAATCCCAGCTACTTGGGAGGCTGAGGCAGAAGAATCACTTGAACGTGGGAGGCGGAGGTTGTGGTGAGCCAAGATCATGCCACTGCACTCTAGTCTGGGCAGTAAGAGTGAAACTCTGTCTCGAAAAAAAAAAAAAAAAAATTCAGCATTTTGGGAGGCCAAGGTGGGAGGATCACCTGAGGTCAGGAGTTCAAGACCAGCTTGGCCAACATGGCGGAGGTTGCAGTGAGCCAAGATCGTGCCACTGCACTCCAGCCTGGGCAACAGAGCTAGACTCCATATCCAAAAGAAAAAAACCAGGCATGGTGGTGTGTGCCTATAGTCCCAACCACTAAGGAAGCTGAAGCAAGAAGATCACTTGAGCCTAGGAGTTAGAGTCTGTAGTAAGCCATGATTGCACCACTATACTCCAGCAGAGGCAACCAAGTGAGACCCTTTTTTTTTTTTTTTTTGAGACAGTCTCACTCTGTCGCCCAACCTGTAGTGCAGTGGCACAATCTTGTCTCACTGTAACCTCTGCCTCCTGGATTCAAGTGATTCTCCTGCCTCAGCCTCCTGAGTAGCTCGGATTATATGCATGCCCCGACACACCCAGCTAATTTTTGTATTTTTAGTAGAGACGGGGTTTCACCATGTTGGTCAGCCTGGTCTTGAGCTCCTGACCTCATGATCCACCCGCCTGAGCCTCCCAAAGTGCTGGGATTACAGACGTGAGCCACCGAGTCTGGCTTTTTTTTTTTTTTTTTTTTTTTTTTTTTTGATGGAGTTTCTCTCCTGTTTCCCAGGCTGGAGTGCAATGGCACGATCTCACCACAACCTGTGCATGAGCCACTGTGCCTGGCGACCGTGACTCTTAAAAACAATACATGTGAACCCTAGAAAAGGCCTGTGTTAGCATTAAAGACACTACAGAATTCCTTTAAATGCAGATGCCACAGAGGCAGCTTTTAGCCTGGAATGGATGGCATTTAGGGAGCCATTGAAGCAACCCAGGGTGCAGGCACGTGGCAGAAGAGAGCTAAGAATCATGGAGCTTCTCACTGTGAGGCATTACTTACCTCCATCACCTCATTTGACCTCCCAGCCATGCGCTGGCATTAACTGCATTTTGCAGATGAGAAAACAGGCTCTGAGAAGTTTGTAATTTCCTCCGGGTCACCACAGCATTCAGTTCCAGTTCTGCCTGGCTCAGTCCCAAGGACAGTGTGAAGCATACAGGATATGAGGAGAACTGTAGGTGCTATCGACAGAGGAATTTAAGAGAAGAATGCTGCTAGCAAAGCAGTAGGGGAAGGAATAAAACCGATTTTAGAGCAGGTCTATGCCAGCAGCAGTCACATACCCATGAAGATGTTAGAGCTTCAACTGGTGTATGGTTTGGCTGGGGTAGAAATTAAGATTATAGAGAAAAAAGCAAAGCCATGAATGATGTAAGGGAGAAAAGGCAGATTTATTAACAGGATTTTCTTGAAAAACAGGGAAGTTGTAATTCATTTGAATGTACTTAACAAGAAAGAAGGAATGATAAGTTTGTTTTCATCCAGGTATTTGTCTATTTTGAAAGTTTTCTCTCTCACCTTTTTTTGGTATTGTCTTGGTGTCCAGATGCCCTTGGAAATCACCCGTAGCTTTATCAAGAACCGAGATGGGACTTATGAGCTGTTTAAATGCCCTAAGGTGGAAGTAGAAAGCATTGCAGAAACCTACGGTCGTATAGAAAAACAACCAGTGCTGCGACCCTTGGAACTAAAAACGTTTCTCAAAGTTGGTAAGTGAACTTCAACAGTGCATCTTCCTTTGAGTGTCAGCTTGTGTACAGTACAGTACACTGTCCAAGGCTTTGGATCCTGACCTTAAACAAAGAAGACATTCATTCACCTTGTAAAGGCAATTGTGGGAATAAGGTATTTTGTTTGATTTAAACCAGTGTTTTCAAAAATAAAATTACAGGCCGGGTGCTGTGGCTCATGCCTATAATCCTAGCACTTTGGGAGGCCGAGGCAGGCAGATTGCTTGTGGTTAGGAGTTTTGAGACCAGCCTGGCCAACATGGTGAAACCCCATCCATCTCTATCACCACCATCCATCTCTAAACTTTTTCATCTTCCTCATCTGAAACTCTGTATGCATAAAATGATAACTCCCCAGTCTTGCCTTCTCCAAGCCCCTGGCAACCACCATCCTACTTTCCGTAGCTACCTCATATGAGTTGAATAAAACAGTATTTGTCCTTTTGTGACTGGCTTATTTCACTTAGTATTCATTTGTATGAATGAATGTTCATCCATGTTATATCAGGTGTGGAAATTGCCTTCCTTTGTAAGGCTGAATAATGGGCCAGGAGTGGTGGCTCACACCTGTAATCCCAGGACTTTGGGAAGCAAAGGCAGGAGGTTTGCTGGAGCCCAGGAGTTTGAGACCAGCCTGAGCAACAGAGCAAGACCCTGTTTCTACAAAAAATTTAAAAATTAGCCAGGTGTGGTGGTGCACACCTATAATCCCAGCTATTCAGAAGGCTGAGGTAGAAGGATCACGTGGGCTCAGGAGTTCAAGGCTGCAGTGAGCTATGATTGTGCCACTGTATTCCAGCTTGGGCAACAGAATGAGACTCTGTCTCAAATGAAAGAATGAATGGAAAAGAAGGAAGGAAGAGAAGAAAGGGAAGAGAGAAAAAAAGAAACAAAAAAATTCCATGCTTACCCAGAAAACCAGAAAAGAAAAAAAGCAAACATTCCATGTATGTATATATGACGTTTTCTTCATCCATTCATCTGTTGCTAGACACTTGGGTGCTTCTACCTTTTATTTTAAGACCAAGTTTCGCTCTTGTCGCCCAGGCTGGAGTGCAATGGCACAGTCTCAGCTCACTGTAACCTCTGCCTCTCGAGTTCAGGTGATTCTCCTGCCTCAGCCTCCTGAGTAGCTGGGACTACAGGTGTGCACCACTATGCCCAGCTAATTTTTTTATTTTTAGTAGAGACTGGCTTTACCATTTTGGCCAGGCTAGTCTCAAATTCCTGAGCTCAGGTGATCCGCCCACCTCAGCCTCTCAAAGTGCTGGGTTTACAGGTGTGAGCCACTGTGCTTGGCCTTTTTCTTTTTAATTTTTTTTTTGAGATGGAGTTTTGCTCTTCTTGCCCAAGCTGGAATGCAATGGCACAATCTGCTCTCTGCCCCCCAAGTTCAAGCAATTCTCCTTCCTCAGCCTCCCCAGTAGCTGGGATTACAGGCATGTGCAACCACGGCCAGCTAGTTTGTATTTTAGTAGAGACAGGGTTTCTCCATGTTGGTCAGGCTGGTCTTGAACCCCTAACCTCAGGTGATCTGCCTGCCTTGGCATCCCAAAGTGCTGGGAATAGGGCGTGAGCCACTGTGCCTGGCCTCTTCTTTCATTTTTGAGACAAGGTCTTGCTCTGTTGCACAGGCTGTAAGTGCACTGGTGTGATCTCAGCTCACTGCAACCTCTACCTGCTGGGCTCAAGAGATCCTCCCACCTTAGCCTCCCAGCCAGCTGGGACTACAGGTGTGTGCCACCACACTCAGATAATTTGGATTAATACATTTTTGTAGAGGTTGGGTTTCGCCATGTTGTCCAGGTTGGTCTTGAACTCCTGAGCTCGTTTCTGCCCACCTCAGCCTTCCAAAGTGTTGGGATTATAGGTGTGAGGCATAGCAACTGGCTGCTTCTACATTTTGACTATTGTGAATACAATATTATTATTATTTTTTTTTTTTTTTGGAGACAGAGTCTTGCTCTTGTCACCCAGGTTGGAGTGCAATGGCACAATCTCAGCTCACTGTAACCTCCGCCTCCCAGGTTCAAGCGATTCTCCTCCCTCAGCCCCCTAAGTAGCTGGGATTGCAGGTGCCTGTCACCACTCCCGGCTAATTTTTTGTATTTTTTAGTAGAGACAGGGTTTCACCATGTTGGCCAGGCTGATCTTGAACTCCTGACCTTGTGATCTGCCTGCCTTGGCCTCCCAAAGTGCTGGGATTACGGGTGTGAGCCACCACATCCGGCCTATACAATACTAGTTTTAACAGCTGCAGGAAATTCATTTATTAGAGTGCCAGACTCTATTCAATCTCCTATTTGTTCCAAGCCTTTTGCTATTAATTAAAACAATACGGCCAGGTGTGGTGGCTTGCACCTGTAATCCCAGCACTTTGGGAGGCCAAGGAGGGCAGATCACAAGGTAAAGAGATGGAGACCATTCTGGCCAACATGGTGAAACCCCGCCTCTACTAGAAATAGAAAAATTAGCTGGGCGTGGTGGTGCACGCCTGTAGTCCCAGCTACTCAGGAAGATGAGGCAAGAGAATGACATGAACCCAGGAAGGAGGCAGAGTTTGCAGTGAGCCAAGATCGCGCCACTGCACTCTAGGCTGACACCAGAGCAAGACTCCATCTCAAAAAAACAAACAAACAAAAACAATGCTGTAATTACTTCCTTTTAGATAAATCTTTTATATCCTTAATCATTTTCTAACTGATTTAGGATATTCTTTGGGATAAGTTCCTAAAAAGGAAATTGAAGGTTTAAATGTTATATACATTTTTGAGGCTTTTGATAAAATTAGCCAGGTGTGGTGTCGCATGCCTATAGTCCCAGCTACTTGGGAGGCTGAGTTCGGAGGATTGCTTGAGCCTAGCAGACGGAGGTTACATTGAGCTGAGATCACACTACTGCACTTCAGCCTGGGTGACAGAACGAGACCCTGTCTCAAAAAAAAAAAAAAAGCCAGGCACTGTGGTGCCTGCCTATAGTCCCAGCTACTCGGGAGGCTGAGGTGGGAGGATCACTTGAGCCCAGGAGTTCTGGGCTGTAATGCACTATGCCGATCGGGTGTCCGCACTAAGTTCGGCATCAATATGGTGACCTCCCGGGAGCGGGGGACCACCAGGTTGCCTGAGGAGGGGTGAACCGGCCCACGTCGGAAACGGAGCAGGTCAAAACTCCCATGCTGATCAGTAGTGGGATCGCGCCTGTGAATAGCCACTGCACTCTAGCCTGAACAACATAGTGAGACCCTGTCTCTTTTAGGAAAAAAAAAAAAAAAAAAAGAAATATTTATAGAATTTATTCCTGCCAGCCATCTATAAAAGTTTTTTTTTTTTAAATCTTTATTGATTTGACAGGCAAAACTTCTGTTACCTCACTCTGTTTATTTGCATTCTCCCAATATGAATGAGGGGAAAGTTTCATATTAGTCATTTACATTTGATGAACGTCCTGGTTTTTGTTTTGTTTTGTTTTGTTTTTGAGATGGAGTCTCGCTCTATCACCAGGCTGAAGTGCAGTGGCACAAACTTGGCTCAATGAAACCTCTGCCTCCCATGTTCAAGTGATTCTCCTGCCTCAGCCTCCTGAGTAGCTGGAATAACAGGCACACATGACAACACCCAGCTAATTTTTGTATTTTTAGTAGAGATGGGTTTTCACCATGTTGGACAGGATGGTCTCGATCTCCTGATCTCATGATCCTCCCACCTCAGCCTCCCAAAATTCTGGGGTTACAGGCTTGAGCCACCATGCCCAGGCTCTTCTTTGTCTGTCTTTAATTGGAATTTTTTTGAAATAATTTAATAATAACAACTATGTAAAAAGCAGCATTTAATAAGACATGGTACTTTGTGCCAGGCATTTTTTTCCTTTTTTTTTTTTTTTGGGTCAGAGTTTTGCTCTTGTTGCCCAGGCTGGCGTGCAATGGTGTGATCTTGGCTCACCGCAACCTCCACCTTCTGGGTTCAAGTGATTCTCCTTTCTCAGCCTCCCGAGTAGCTGGGATTACAGGCATACACCAATATGCCCGGCTAATTTTGTATTTTTAGTAGAGACAGGGTTTCTCCATGTTGGTCAGGCTGGTCTAGAACTCCCGACCTCAGGTGTTCCATCCACGTCAGCCTCCCAAAGTGCTGGGATTACAGGTGTGAGCCACTACACCTGGCCGGTGATATTATATTCTTATGTTTAGTTCTCTTAGTGTTTAATTTTGTATTTTTCTTTTTTGAGACAGAGTCTCACTCTATCACCCAGGCTGGAATGCAGTGGTGCCATCTCAGCTCACTGCAACCTCTGCCTCCCAGGCAATTCTGCTGACTCAGCCTCCCCAGTAGCTGGGACTACAGGCGCGCACCAGCACATCCGGCTAATGTTTTTTTTTTTTTTTTTTTATTAAGACGGAGTTTCGCTCTTGTTACCCAGGCTGGAGTACAATGGCGCGATCTCTGCTCACCGCAACCTCCGCCTCCTGGGTTCAGGCAATTCTCCTGCCTCAGCCTCCTGAGTAGCTGGGATCACAGGCACGTGTCACCATGCCCAGCTAATTTTTTGTATTTTTAGTAGAGACAGGGTTTCACCGTGTTGACCAGGATGATCTCGATCTCTTGACCTCGTGATCCACCCGCCTCGGCCTCCCAAAGTGCTGGGATTACAGGCTTGAGCCACCGCGCCCGGCCATGTTTGTATTTTTAATAGAGACAGGGTTTCACCATATTAGTCAGGCTGGTCTCAAACTCCTGACTAGGTGATCCACCCACCTCAGCCTCCCGAAGTGCTGGGATTACAGGCATGAGCCACCACGCCTGGGCTAATTTTGTATTTTTCAAAAGTACTCTTTAACCTGAGTTTTTCTATGTTTAAATCTTTGATCTGACAGGACACAGTGGCTCACACCGGTAATCCCAGCACTCTGGGAAGCTGAAGTTGGAAGATAGCTTGAACCCAGGAGTTTGAGACCAGCCTGGGCAACACAGGGAAACCCTATCTCTATTAAAAAATATTTTTGGGCCGGGCGCGGTGGCTCACGCCTGTAATTCCAGCACTTTGGGAGGCCAAAGCGGGTGGATCACGAGGTCAAGAGATCGAGACTATCCTGGTCAACATGGTGAAACCCCATCTCTACTAAAAATACAAAAGATTAGCTGGGCATGGTGGCGCGTGCCTGTAATCCCAGCTACTCAGGAGGCTGAGGCAGGAGAATTGCCTGAACCCAGGAGGGGTTCACTGCAACCTCCGTTGCAGTGAGCTGAGATCGTGCCATTGCACTCCAGCCTGGATGACAAGAGCAAAACTCCATCTCAAAAAAAAAAAAAAAAAAAAGAATTTTTTAAATTAGCCTAGGGCTCTTCTGCCTATGGAGTAGCCATTCTTTATTCCTTTCCTTTCTTAATAAACTTACTTTAAAAAAAAAACAAAAACAAAATTAGCCAGGAATGGTGGTACATGCCTGTGGTCCCAGCTACTTGGGAGGCTGAGTTGGGAGGATCGCTTGGGCCCTGGAGGTCAAGACTGCAGTGAGGCCATGATAGCACCACTGTGCTCCAGCCTGGGTGACAGAGTGAGACCTTGTTTAAAAAAAAACCAACTTTCTCTGGAATTTATCATAAGGTAAGTCATAACATTCCACCACCTTTTATTTTCTTCCAGATGATTATCTAGTTGATACAAACCATTTATTATAATAAACACTTATTTGGTTTTCTTTTAGTAATTAGAAATGCCATCTTTACTTTAGGCTAAATTCCTGTTCTGTTTGTGTCTATTTCTAATCTTTCTGTTTTGTTCCTTTAATCTGTCTAGACACATGCCAGCACCACACTCTTTTGGTTATTATGGGTTTGTAATATATTTTAGAACCACGTATATTTTTTTTAGTAAAAAAAAAATTTTTTTTTTTTTTTTTTTTTTTTTTTTGATAAAGTCTCACTCTTGCCAGGCTGGTATGCAGTGGTGCAATCTCAGCTCACTGCAACCTCCATCTCCCAGGTTCAAGTGATTCTCCTGCCTCAGCCTCCCAAGTAGCTGGTACTACAGGCACATGCCACCACGCCCAGCTAATTTTTGTATTTTTTTTTTCAGTAGAGATGGGGTTTCACTATATTGGCCAGGATGGTCTCGATCTCTTGACCTCATGATCCACCCGCCTCAGCTTCCCAAACTGCTGGGATTACAGGCATGAGCCCTGGTGCCCGACCAGCAAAAATTTTTTATAGAGATGGGGATCTCGCTATGTTGCCCAGACTGGTCTCGAACTCCTGACCTCAAGCAATCCTCCACCTTTGTCCTCCCAAAGTGTTAGGATTACAGGCATGAGTGACCGTGCCCAGCTGATCATGTAGATTTTAATTCTACTCTTTGTGGCTTCCTTGAAATTTGGCCTTTTCTTGCTTGTCTTCCTTTTACTCTTATCCAGCTGCCTTTTCCTCCCAGTCTGGGCTTTCCTTATGATTTTGGCTTTATTTTCATAAAGGCTGGATCTTACTTTTTTTATTTTGTGGATGCTAAACAGTTCCCTGAAATTTTCTCTTTGATAGATAGATCAGTCATTGCTATCCCTTCTTTTGATTCTTCTAGTTATTTACTTCCTTTTCCTTAGGTGTTTTTTATTTTGTTTAACTTCCTGTTCTTTTCCTTATTACTGAACAGATTAAGATCTGTCCAGACTCAAATTTTGATAACAGGCAGATTGCTTGGGACCACTCCTGCATGGTGGCTGGCTCCCTCGTAGATCTGTTTGTGGAAGGCTGATGCACAGTTCTTAGGTCTAGTGTTTCTCTCTTCTACCATAGTGGCATCTCCTGACCATCTCTTCCTCCTTCATTGCTAATAATGGAATACATGAAAAAACACACAAAACTAAGATTCTCCACATATATAGTTTTCCAGGGTTTCTCCTCTCCCACCCAAATTGCTTTACTAGTGCAGACTGCACCTTCCAGAATATATTCTGCCACCGCTATTCACTATCTTTTTTTTAGAGCTGGAGTCTTGCTCTGTCGCCCAGGCTGGAGTACAGAGGCATGATCTTGGCTTACTGCAACCTCTGCCTCCCGGGTTCAAGCAATTCTCCTGCCTCAGCCTCCTGAGTAGCTGGGATTACAGGCATGTGCCACCATGCCCGGCTAATTTTTGTATTTTTTTTTTTAATCCAAATGTGTTTATTGAGATGGTTTCCCACTCATCTTGATTCAGAATGCTTTTAGTGCTGCTTCCTCCTGAAAGAACATCCTTCTGTAAGCCTTGCTTTTCCTCCTGTAGGCTGGCAGAGGACAGTGGAGCAGCCAACACACAAAACTACCTGATTTTATAGCATCCTGGGCATTTCATATCCACGAAGTAGGAACTGGGGCTCTGCACCAGGCATTTCTTCTTGTGTTTCCTCTTCTCCTCTTCTGGAGAGGGATGAAGGAGATCCTTTGCGAGAGGCATGTTCTCATGGGTAGGTCGTCACCGCTGGAAAGCTTTTTTTGTTTTTTGAGATGGAGTTTTGCTCATGTTGCCTAAGCTGGAGTGCAGTGGCATGATCTCAGCTCACTGCAAACCTCCACCTTCTGGTCTCAAGCAATTCTCCTGCCTCGGCCTCGTAAGCAGCTGGGATTACAGGTGTGTACCATCACACCCGGCTATAATTTTTGTATTTTTAGTAGAGATGGGGTTTCACCATGTTGGTCAGGCTGGTCTCAATCTCCTGACCTCATGACTCACCCGCCTCAACCTCCCAAAGTGTTGGGATTACAGGCATGAGCCACCACGCCCAACGCTGCTTATTCACCTTTAACCATGCACCTACCCTCCCCCAAGTCCCCTTTGCAGTCATCAAGATTTCAGGTACTTGAGTGGGGAGGGGTGTGTGTGAGACATTCTAAAGGAAAGGAAGTGGCACTGCTCATTTGCTGCTCTGTACAAGCCAGGGCACAAACTGAGAGAGACCAAGTATTTTCCTGCCTTTTTCCATGTAGCCTCCCTTTAGTAAGGAAAGCTGGGATATGCTACGGCCAAAGTCTGGGTAGATTTCTTTCCATCCCTCTCCACCTGTTTTGTATTTCTTCCTAAAAGTTGCCAGTGGTCTCAGTGTTCATCAGTTGTGAGTTTCCATTTTTTTCTATGCCTTCATTGATATTTCAATGAAAATTTGGCAGCAGCTCTGCGGACAGTTCTCAGCCAGATATCATTTGAAATGGAATATGTGTGACAAAAGTGAGCTAGATAATACTTAACATTTATATTCTTTTTTTTTTTTTTTTTTTGAGATGGAGTTTCACTCTTGTTGCCCAGGCTGGAGTGCAATGGCACGATCTCGGCTTATTGCAGCAGCCTCTGCCTCCCAGTTTCAAGTGAGTCTCCTGCCTCAGTCTCCCAAGTAGCTGGGATTACAGGCATGTGCCACCACACCCAGCTAATTTTGTATTTTTAGTAGAGATGGTGTTTCTCCATGTTGGTCAGACTGGTCTCAAACTCCTGACCTCAGGTGATCCACCCACCTCAGCCTCCCAAAGTGCTGGGATTATAGGTGTGAGCCACCACACTAGCCTAACTATATTCTGTGACTAAAAGAAAAAAAACAGACCAAAATACCTGGCAAATAAGGTTGTTAGTCTGGGATGAATGGAAGCTTTGTTTCTCATCATATAAGTGATGTCTTAGTCTTTGTGAGAAAGAAAGGACCAAAAGAAGTGGAGGGAAGGAGTTTAAAAGGGGTGACTGTTTAGGCTAAAGTGGAAAGAGTAAGACAGTGAAAAGTAAAATACAGGCCCAGTGCAGTGGCTCACGCCTATAGTCCCAGCACTATGGGAGGCCGAGGTGGGAGGATCACCAGAGATCAGGAGTTTGAGACCAGCCTGGCCAACATGGTGAAACCCCATCTCTACTAAAAATACAAAAATTAGCTGGATGTGGTGGTATGTGCCTGTAAGTCCCAGCTACTTGGGAGGCTGAGGCTGGAGAATTACCTGAACCCAGGAGGCGGAGGTTGCAATGAACCGAGATTGCAACGCTGCATATTAGCCCGGGCAACACAGTAAGACTCTATCTCAAAAAAACAAAAATTTAAATTTAAAAAGTAAAATATTAGCTTATGAAGTCTGAGGTTAAGTAGTGCTGAGAGTAAAATGTATATACATTATTAATCAGGATCTTTCTCCTCTATCCTTCTTGGTTTTTTGGGGGGGTTTTTTTGAGGCAGAGTCTTGCTCTGTTGCCCAAGCTGGAGTACAGTGGTGCGATCTCAGCTCACTGAAGCCTCTGCCTCCCAGGTTCAAGCGCTTCTCCTGCCTCAGCCTCCCAAGTAACTGGGATTACAGGAGCATGCCACCAAGCCTGGCTAATTTTTGTATTTTTGGTAGACACAGGGTTTTGTCATGTTGGTCAGCCTGGTCTTGAACTCCTGACCTCAAGTGATCCGCCTGCCTCAGCCTCCTAAAGTGCTGGAATTACAGGCATGAGCCACTATCCCTGGCCCATCCTTTTTTTTTTTGAGACAGACTCTCACTTTGTCACCAGGCTGGAGTATAGTGGCACAATCTGGGCTCACTGCAACCTCTGCCTCCTGGGTTCAAGTGATTCTCCTGCATCAGCCTCCCTGGTAGCTGGGACTACAGGCACACGCCACCACACCCAGCTAATTTTTGTATTCTTAGTAGAGATAGGATTTTACTTTGTTGGCAAGTATGGTCTCAATCTCCTGACCTCGTGATCTGCCCACCTAGGCCTCCCAAAATGCTGAGATTACAGGTGTAAGCCACTGCACCCGGCTCTTATTTTCTCATATTACTTCTTGTTTTTTTTTGTAACAGGGTCTCACTATGTTGCCCAAGCTGGCATTGAACTACTGGCCTCAAGCAATCTTTCCACCTCAGTCTCCCAAGTAGCTGGGACTACAGGCACATTTCACCACACCTGGCTAATTTTGTTTTTGAGATGGAGTCTCACTCTGTAGCCCAGGCTGGAGTGCAGTGGTGCGATCTTGGCTCACTGTAACCTCCACCTCCAGGGTCCAGGTTCAAGCAATTCTCCTACCTCGGCCTCCCAAGTAGCTGGGATTACAGGCATGAGCCACCATGCCCAGCTAATGTTTGTATTTTTTAGTAGAGACAGGATTTCACCATGTTAGCCAGTCTGGTCTTGAACTCCTGACCTCGTGATCCTCCCACCTCAGCCTCCCAAAGTGCTGGGATTACAGGTGTGAGCCACCACGCCCAGCCCATACTTGGCTAATTTTGATGGAAACATGGTCTCACTTTGTTGCACAGGCTGGTCTTAAACTTCTGGGCTCGAGCTATCCTTCCACCTTGCCCTCCAACACTGTTGGGATTATAGGCATGAGCTATCATGCCTGGCCGATATATGTATGTTTTAACTTCATGATGATCAATAAATCTGATATCCCATTCACCACTGAACTTATAAACCTTATGCAGCCTTCTGATTATCAAAGCTGAACAGACTGCTCCAATCCCAGACGCTTCTTCTTACAATTAGGAACACCCATTAGAGTCAGATGGAATTGTACTAATACTCCTTTCTCCTCTTTAGGCAACACTTCCCCAGATCAAAAGGAGCCAACACCTTTCATCATCGAGTGGATCCCAGATATCCTTCCCCAATCTAAGATTGGCGAGCTGCGGATCAAGTTTGAGTATGGCCACCACAGGAATGGGCATGTGGCAGAGTACCAAGACCAGCGGCCCTCCTTGGACCAGCCCTTGGAACTGGCCCCTCTGACCACTATCACTTTCCCTTAAGGCAAAATGAGAATCTTTTGCTGCTTAATTTGCACATCCCCACCCCTTGACAACTTCAAATACTAGTTAGGCACTTAGATGGCCCTGTTCCTTGGTGAACTGCTCTTAGCTAAGATGCAAATTCTCAGTTCTTCCAAGGAGATTCTGTAGAAGAAAATCTCTTGTAAATAGCCTTTTTGGTGCTGCTGTGTACAGTCTTCATTATGCATTGGGCAGTATTTCTAGCTAGAGTTTTAAACGGAACAGAAAGAAAACCAGCTTATTTTCCTTCTTATGGACTCATCTTTAGTGTTTATTTCAACCTTTGAGAACGTTGCAGCACTTAGCCATATACCAACAGTGTTGGAGAGTTAACACCCTGATTAGGGCAGAATGTTAAAGACTACTGGCAGAGTTCCAGCCATGCTCTATGCTGTTCTCAAATAAAGCACAGTGTCTAGTTTTTCCAAATTATATCTCGTGGTAGCCTGTTTATTAAATTATAAATGGGGGGGGATTTAACTAATAGTGATACAGGAAAAAGAGATCCAGGTGTCAAAGTAAAATTGCTATTTCAAACTAAAGCTTGTAATTGCTTGTTCACTTAATATTTATATCCTTATTTATTCTCCAAACAGCTAGTAAAATTCATTTGCTGTTTCTGAGTTCAGTGATCACAGAATAGAGATACTGAAAGACCCAGAAGTATAAGCCTATCTTTAAGGAGGAAAGGGGAATGAACATTTCCTGCATGCCTACTATGTGCCAGATACTCTTTTCTGGCACATGATCTGCCTACCTCGGCCTCCCAAAGTGCTGGGATTATAGGTGCAAGCCACCGTGCCCAGCTGTACGAGGTACTTTCAATTGCAAGTAACAGAAAGCCAGTTAACCAGCTTGGACAAAATAGGCATGAATGACTGGCTTGTGGACACTAAAGTAGAGCTAGACAACCAAACTGGGCTGCAGCTGGTGTGGCTGTGCCTAAGGACCCCTGGAGCCAGGGTCTATCTGACCCATTTCTGCCTCTCTCTGGGGCTTCATTTGCTGACAGCACAGAACAGCTTCTCCTGGTAGGAATTTTAGCTCCTGAAATGCCTGAATGTATGGTTTCCTCACTGGAGCAGGACTGACTGCTGCACTCTCTGATCCAAAAGGCAGAACCCCTCCCACCCCCCAAAAGGCACTGATTGGCCTAATGGAGGGGGAGACATTTTTGGTAAAAGAGGTGCTATGCCCCTAAAAGAGGAGGAGTAACCACATTGTGTTGACTACCCTGTGTAATTGAGGAGCTGGTTTGTGTCATCTCCTAGGTGCTTCAGACAATGGGGGAAATTGTTGAGAATCCAGGGAGGTACACAGACTTAGAACTTGAACTGGGCTTCGAAGGAGAGGAAGGGTTTGGATAGATGTGGAAAACATAAAACTAGCTGAGGCAGAAGCTTGCCAGAAGAGCAGGAACACCCAAGGAAAGATTGTGGTTGGCCATTCTGAGAAATCCTTCAACTTGAAAACTTGTAGGACATCAGTCACACTTTTTTTTTTTTGAGACAGAGTCTCATTCTGTCACCAGGCTGGAGTGCAGTGGTGCGATCTCTGCTCACTGCAACCTCTGCCTTCTGGGTTCAAGCGATTCTCCTGCCTCAGCCTCCCAAGTAGCTGGGACTACAGGCGTGTACCACCACACCCAGCTAATTTTTTGTATTTTTTTTAGTAGAGATGAGGTTTTACCACATTGGCCAGGATGGTTTCAATCTCTTGATCCGCCCACCTCAGCCTCCCAAAGTGCTGAGATTACAGGCGTAAGCCACCATACCCAGCAGTCACAGCTTTTTGACAAACCTGTAGGTGACAGGCAGATGCCTGGTCTACCAGTACCTGACTGACTCAGAAGAACCACAGGGACCATAAAACACATGGCTGGAGCAAATCATCCACCCAAAGACGACTCTGCTCGAGCAGATCTTTCCCCAGCACCACCCCAGCACACTATCACAGTCCATCGTAATCTGGAATGGGATTCAGAGTCACCCCTTTTTTTCTAACTTGACACCCTCTCTACCAAGTCAAGCATGGGCCTAGGAGGACCAGTAAAACTGCTGTACCCACTCCCAGCCTCCAGACACCTCTGGGACAACATGAGGGTTGCTCTCCTTTTGGACCTGCCCCACTCCCTCCCAGAGTGGTCCTAGATACTCCCACAGCAGCACTCCTCAAACCCTGCATCCACCTACCTCCCACCCATACACGTTCCCCTCCTCCAGCAGTCAATGGGACCTCTAAGAACTGTCCTGCTGCTGCCTCTCCAAGCTGCAGCCACCATTTGTATTCTGAAGAGAACAGCTTAAAACTCTCCATGCCCACACGGCCTCCTGTCTACTGCACAGACTGATCATTCTCAGACTGAGTGTATCAATAGGTCTGAGAGGGATGCCTTCTTAACTCTTCCTCCTCCAGGCAACGTGGCTGGATGGCTGGGTCCCCTAACATCATGGTCATCATGAGAACAACTTGCTACTCCTCCACCCAGAACACTTTGGTTCTAATCTACTATGGCCCTGCCTCTAACAGTACTACTAATGTCTCTGTCTCAACAGATTGCTTACACATTTTGTGTGTGTGTGTGTGTGTGTGTGTGTGTGTGTGCGTGTGTTTTTGAGATGGAGTCCCACTCTGTCACCCAGGTTGTGGTGCAGTGACATGACCTCAACTCACTACAACCTTTGCCTCCCAGGTTCAAGCTAGTCTCTTGCCTCAGCCTCTGGAGTAGCTGAGATTACAGGCACGCACTACCATGTCCGACTAATTTTTTTGTATTTTTAGTAGAGATGGGGTTTCACCATGTTGGCCAAGCTGGTCTCGAGCTCCTGACCTCAGGTGATCCGCCTGCCTCAGCCACCCAAAGCATGTTGGGTTTACAGGCATGAGCCACCTCGCCCAGCCAGATTGCTAATGTTTGGAAGCTACTTGGGGTCCTCCAGAAATCTGACTCTAAGAACTATCCACCCAAGAGATCTGTAGGCCTGCCACCTGACTTTCAAGGTACCAGATGTCATCAGCCTGTGGCCTTCTTGGCTACTAATTCCCAATCATCTAAATTCACCCTGTCTTTCAGTGACTGCTGTTCTGGGTTGGTGCCAATGCCCTGCCCTTCCCTCCAGATCACATGTGGATACACAAGCACACACCACACATACTCCAGCCCTCATCCAATAGACACTGTTCTGTCAGAACCTCAGCCAGCTCCTATCCCTGGTTCTCCCCTGTCCAAAAACTCCGAGAATATGCCCTCAGCTAGAAGAACCCAGAGAAATCTCACTACACCCTGCTGGAGGGGATGGGCAGGGGCTGCTCTCCCCCAGCCCTGTGAATTATAACTAGACCCTCTCAAGCATAAGTCATAGACAACACAAAGTCAGCCACGGCCGGGCGCAGTGGCTCACGCCTGTAATCCCAGCACTTTGGGAGGCCGAGGCGGGTGGATCACGAGGTCAAGAGATCAAGACCATCCTGGTCAACATGGTGAAACCCCATCTCTACTAAAAATACAAAAAATCAGCTGGGCATGGTGGCGCGTGCCTGTAATCCCAGCTACTCAGGAGGCTGAGGCAGGAGAATTGCCTGAACCCAGGAGGCGGAGGTTGCGGTGAGCCGAGATCGCGCCATTGCACTCCATCCTGGGTAACAAGAGCAAAACTCCGTCTTAAAAAAAAAAAAAAAAAAAAAAAAAGTCAGCCACAGGGGGGCAGCCCTTGTGTCCATTAGTGAATTTTCCCAAGATAGATTTGCTTACCTGCTCCACCTATTTCTTCTTCCTTTATCTCCCAGATTGATTTCCTGATTTTTTTCCGTAGCAGATCATATTTTCTGACACTCATATAATTTTTTAAAAAATCCTCCTTATCGACCTTGCTCCCTGCCTGTCTTCCCATCATCCAGTTCTGCAAGCACCCTTCACATCTACCATCCCAACTACTTCACCGAGGGAGCAGGGTAACTTATTTACAACAGCACTTCTCAAAACTTGAATATGCACAGGAATCACCCAGGGACCTAGTTAAAATGCATATTCAAATACAGAAGTTTTATTTAATTTTTTCAGACGGAGTTTCACTCTTGTTGCACAGGCTGGAGTACAATGGCGCAGTTTTGGCTCACTGCAACCTCCGCCTCCCGGGTTCAAGAGATTCTCCTGCCTCAGCCTCCCAAGTAGCTGGGATTACAGGTGCCTGCCACCACACCCGGCAAATTTTTGTATTTTTAGTAGAGATGAGGTTTCACCACGTTGGCCAGGCTGTGTCTGTCACCCCATTCTCTTGGCCACTCCTGATCTCAGGTGATCTGCCCACCTTGGCCTCCCAAAGTGCTAAGATTACAGACGTTAGCCATCGCACCTGACCCAATTCAGAAGTTTTAGAGTGTGGTCCAGGATTCTGCAGTTCCATCAAGCTCCCAAGTGATGCAGAAAGTGCTGGACAGGAGGGATGCTGCAGGACTGCACTGGGACTAGCCGGTCTAATGCCTGACACAGTCCTGTAACATCTCTCTCAACTTTCACTGCCACTCATGGGGAGGGCAGTGCTGGAGATGGGTGGCACTTAGCAACTAGTGGCCAGGGCCGTGTACCAGTGTGACCTTTGTGCCACTCTCTCACAAAATTGCTGCGACTGGTGGGGCACTAGCCTTGTTTCTTAGAACTAGTTCCCACTCAGCAGTTCCAGAAGTATAAAGTGGGTTCTACAGCTCTGTGAATTCCCTGTACAACCTTTCAGTCTTCCCCACTCTCGCCATCTTGCAGGTTCACAGTTTAGGGCCTGGGTTTGAAACCCATCTGCCACTCTCTTACACGCGGCCTTGAGCATGACTCTGAGCCTCCGTTTCCTCCTCTGGATGATGTGAATAGTAAATTAGATACCGTGGACGAATGGCTCATTTTGTCTATTGTTTGAACTTTTCCTCTTTTACCTGTTCCTCTAAATTAGCCTTGAAGCGGAAATGTGCTTTTTGTGCTTTCTTAGGAATCTTTGTAGTTAATACCACTGTATACAGTCAGATCACAATTTTGTTTCATGAAAAAGGCTGTAAGTAAACATAATGAAAGGTTAAAGACCATTGGGGATGCTAAAAATCATTTTCTTCCTATCTTCCGTTTTTCCCCCAAGTTTTCTAATAATATTACTGCCGGGCGTGGTGGCTCATGCCTGTAATCCTACCACTTTGGGAGGCGGAGGTGGGTGAATCAATTGAGGTCAGGAGTTCGAGACCAGCCCGACCGAGATGGAGAAACGCTCTCCCCTCTCCACTAAAAACACAAAATTAGCCAGGCGTGGTGGTGCATGCTGTGATCCCAGCTACTCCGGAGGCTGAGGGAGGAGAATCGCTTGAACCGGAAGACGGAGGTTGCGATGAGCCGAGATTGCGGCATTCCTATCCAGCCTGGGCAACAAGAGCGAAACTCCGTCTCTAAAAATAAAAATAAAAAAAAAAAAAAAACAAAAACAATCAAATCAAGCTTCAACCCTCTCCACTGAAAGCAGAACAAGAGAAACAGAAACGCGCCGGACAGGGGCTGGTCACGCGGCAGCCGCCCCCTCGCCTCCACCAGATGACGTCAGTCACGTTCTCCTGTCGCCCGCGCCGCCGCTTCCGGTGGTGAGGGGCTCGGCCGCTTTGCTTCCACCAGGCGGCGCCGCAGGACGCTCAGTTGCCGATGCCTCCTGCGCAGCCGCCCTGGCGCACCGGACACGTCACCACCTTCGCGTCTTTTCTGGAGAGCGCGGGAATGCGAGCGCTGGTGGGTGGTGACGTCACCGGGGTTCCCCCCCGTGGCTCGCAGGGGCGGGGCCAGGGACGTGGCGGGCTGCGACCAGCCCGGAGAGGGGCAGAACAGAGAGGGGGAGGGGGACGAGAGCAGAGAGGGGGAGGGGGAGAAGAAGGGGGATGGGGAAACCAGCGGGACGGGGACGGACGAGGTGGGTGGTGCCGAGGCCAGGTCCAGCCAGGGCTGACCCGGCCGCGCCAGCCTCGTGACCCACTGTGGGGCCGCACTGCTGGAAAGGTGCTGACTAGGCGGGCACGCTAGCTCGGCGGGGAGGGGCGCGGCTGGTAGGGCGCCGACTTCCTGGCACGCTGGGCCACCGCTCCCTTCTGCGAGCTGGACCACTCCTGGATCGGGCCTGCGGGTCCTCCAGGGCAGCGAGGGGGGAGACTTAGAGCACGTGGGATCGGGCCGCACTCGGAGCTCCAGGCCGCGCGTCGCTGCGGGCATGGAGTCGCCGTGCTCTAAGCCAGGCCCCGCCCTACCTGGGCTCCAGTCGCCCACCCGCCCCCGGGCCGCCTGGGCCAGATCGGGGAGGAGGAGCATGCGCGCCGAGAGGGCGGCCCTTACCAGCGACTGGCCGTCTGGAGCCTGCAGCTCAGGCTCTTGCAACCGTGGTTTACCTCTTTGTACAGCGGGATGGATCCCCTTCGCATACTTACTCTCTGCCTACCACACGGTGGGTATTGTGTCAAAATACACTAATTCCTTTTCCCCGTCGGTCCCGAGAGCCTGTCTGGAAGGGCCTGGTTAGTCCTTCAAACAAAAGGCTTTGTGTGTCTTGCGTACTGGCTGTTAGAAGTTTCCCGTTTCTAGGCGTGAGCTCCGCATCTGTGAGTGGCTTTAGTTAGGAAAAGGTGACAACGGGCTCATCCCTGAACTGATGAGTTGAACCTGGGGCCTGATCAGAAATGAGGGGAGAGGAGTGTTACCAGAATTTTACTGTGTTCCTGCACCTGCGTAAGTGCTTATGGTTGGGAGCCTCGTCGAGGCACACACTGCCTTGGGGCGCTCTTCTTTCTCCTCTTGCTGCCTCTTGCCAGAATCTGTCACCTCCTGACATTGCTATGGTCAGACGGTCATCGATTCTGTGATGGCCTGAACCTTGGGACACGCCAGCCTCCTGGAGCTTATATGAGGCTGGTCTGCCAGAGTATACAGTGCAAGGCCATCACCTGGAAGGAACATGAATGTTCCTGAAGTGCTTGTGTCATGTGTCAGGGGTTGTGTTAGGCTTTTCACACGAGTGATCTCGTTTGATTCCCACAGCGGTCCTGTGAGCCAGGGGGAAATCATCCCTCTATGTAGATGAGGAAACTGGTTCAGCCGGTTTAAATAACTCACCTTACATTTCTCAGCGGGGATGTAGTGGTTGTAGGGTTTCGGCAGGGAAACATCAGTACCTGGTCTGGTTAGGGTGTGAGACCTCAGGGCCATGCTGGAGGGTATGTGTGAAGGCATATCACACTTTGGGTTTCCTTCCCCCTCAGTCACCCCATTCTCTTGGCCACCCCTGCCATTTGTATCACGGCAAAACCCAAAAGGCAAAGACAGGGCAGGGCAATTCCTCCCACCCCCTCAACACACACACACACACACACACACTCTCTCTCTCTCTCTCTCTCTCTCTCTCTCTCTCTCTCTCTCTCTCTCTCTCTTTGCCTGCTGCCATCCATGTAAGACGTGACTTGCT
>NW_022436966.1:3477157-3481009 GCF_009761245.1 Sapajus apella
TCTCTCTCTCTTTGCCTTGGTCATGGATGGGTTAATGGAATGACTCCTGTGTATTACACTTGGGCCTTTTTTTAGCACCATCTGGCAGGAGTCACCTCTCCTCACACCTGCTGCTTCTACAAAACATAGCTTACTTGCCAGTCAGCAGTGCAAAAGGCAGAAGTGTGGTGCATGTGTAATTAGGATTCAGTGGAACCTAGACACAATTGTGTTGTCTGCATTATGTTGTGATTGATAGCCCATAGACACTGCTGAGTTGTATGTGGAACCACAAAAGACAAGAGAAAGCCTACAAAAGCAGAAGTCCACTCTCCTTTAAGTCTTATTGCAAGGCGCAGTAGCTCATGCCTATAATCCCAGCACTTTGGGAGGCTGAGGTGAGTGGATCACGAGATCAAGAGATGGAGACCATCCTGGCCAACATGGTGAAACTCCATCTCTAGTAAAAATATAAAAATTAGCTGGGCATGGCAGTGGGCGCCTGTAGTCCCAGCTACTCAGGAGGCTGATGCAGGAGATTCGCTTGAACCCAGGAGGCAGAGGTTGCAGTGAGTGGAGATTGTGCCACTGCACTCCAGCCTGGGTGACAGAGCAAGACTGTCTCAAAAAAAAAAACAAAAAATCTTTTCTACGGCGTTGGATCGCGAAATTCCCAGAAGACAAACAAATAAGGACCCGGGCATTTGTCCTTCAAAACCCAGGGCTTTGTAGGTAGATGCTTTTTGGCTTTGAACACGGCAGGTAGCTTCTATGTTTCAGATCAAGAGAGTGGATGTAGGCTGAAGTGGGCAGATCACTTGAGGTCAGAAGTTCGAGACCAGCCTAGCCAAAATGGTGAAACCCTGTCTTTACCAAAAATAAGAACATTAGCCAGTGTGGTGGCACACACTTGTAATTCCAACTACACTGGAGGCCAACGTGGGAGGATGGAGGATTGCTTGAACTTGGAAGGCGGAGGTTGCAGTAAGCCAAGATTGCGCCACTGCACTCCATCCTGAGCAACAGAGCAAGACTCTGTCTCAAAAAAGAAAAAAAAAAAGAGTGGATGAGCATCATTGACCCAGGAACACTTTAGTTTTGTTTGTTTTTGAGATCAAGGTCGCTCTCTGTGGCCCAGGCTAAGTGCAGGAGCACAATTATAGCTCAGTTAACCTCAAACTCCTGGGCTGAAGCCATCCTCCCACCTCAACTTCCTGAGTAGCTAGGACCACAAACATGCGTCACCATGCCCAGCTAATTTTTAAAATTTTTTGTAGGGATGGGGTCTTGCTGTGCTGCCCAGCCTGGTCTGGAATTCTTGGCCTTGAGCAGTCCTCCAGCCTCAGCCTCCCAGAGTATGAGGATTACAGGCATGAGCCGCAGCACCTGGCCCAGGGACACTTTAAATGGGGATGGAGGCCAGGGAAGGTGGCTCATGCCTATAATCCCAGCAATTTGGGAGGCCAAGGTGGGAGGATTCCTTGAACCCAAGAGTTCCAGACCAGCCTGGGCAACATGGTGAAACCCCATCTCTATTAAAGAAAAAAAAAAAAAAGGCCAGGTGTGGTGGCTCACGCCTGTAATCCAAGCACTTTGGGAGGCCAAGGCAGGCAGATCACGAGGTCAGGAGTTCAAGACCAGACTGGCCAACATGGTGAAACCCCATCTGTACTAAAAAATACAAAAATTAGCTGGGCATGGTGGCTTGTGCCTGTAATCCCAGCTACTTGGGAGGCTGAGGTAGGAGAATTGCTTGAACCGGGACCCAGGAGGCGGAGGCTGCAGTGAGCCAAGATCAAACCACAATACTCCAGCCTGGGCTACAGAGCCAGACTCCATCTCAAAAAAAGAAAAAAAAAAAAAAAAAAGTCAGCTTGATGATGCATACTTGTAGTGCCAGCTACTTGGCACTGAGGATGGGAGGAAAACTTGAGCCCTGGAGGTCAAGGCTGCAGTGAGCTATGATCCCACTCCAGTCTGGGCAAAAGAGAGAGACCGTGTCTCTAAAAAAAAAAAAAAAAAAAAAACAGCTGGGGGAGTGAATTATTCTATTCCTTTTTTTGCTGACAAAGCAGCCCTTTTTGTAACAACATACTTACTGAAACCTGCAAAGCATGGGCCCTTGGGAGCTTATAGTCTAATAGGAGAGTGGCTGAAAAGTGGTTGTAATTTAGGTGAAGTCTAATCAGTTGGGTTATAAACCGGTTTGGCAAACTGAATAGAAGGGGTTTGGCCATGCTTGGAAGTACTTATACCTCTAAGTATAACCCTGGCACGGTCCAGGACTAAAGGGAGAACAGGTGAACTCCGTGAGTTCCTTGGTTAGGCTGCTGCTGCTGCTTTTGCAGGAAAAAAGATCTCCTGCCTTAAAGGTGAGACCTGACTTTAGGTTGGTTACTTTTGTTCTAAGTCTGCATTTTACTAAGCAATCCTTAGCCCATGGGGAGATCAGCCAGTCAGGCCAGTTCAGGCATTCCAATCCACCTTGAATGTCTGTCATTCTTCAATGTAAGTCAGTAAATTGGCATTTGATTTATATGTCCCTCAACATGTGTGAACGCACTAAATAGGTGTTTGAGAGATAAGTCGCCTCGTAGTGGGCCAGCCCGAAAGTGTAAGTCCCATGTCTGGGTCCTTGTCTAAATACCATGAGATAAGGAGTGAGGAGCTGCTGTAAAGAGAAGGGGGTGGTACAGGAGCCAGCTTTGCTCACATTCAGGAGAATTATATTATCCGTACAAAGCAGAAAGTACTAAATTGTAGAAGAGTGATACATGCACTGGATGCTGTGGGTTCAGAGGAGGGTGAGATCACTGGGAGGTTAAGGGTTGGTGCCACAGAGGAGGCGAATAGGACTTGCAAAATGGATGTGCTGTCAGTAGGTGGAGATGGAGGAGATGGAGAGGAACTACTCACTGCTTTGGTGGTTCGCCTCTGGAGCTTACACAGAACACACAGTCATCTGATCTCTAGTGATTGAGCCAATGGAAAAATGTTGTGACAGGAGAGGGAGGTGGTAGGCCTCAGAGACAAGTAAGGAAAAATGAACTATTTATTCACAAATATATTTGTTCAACCTTTATTGAGTATCTGTTATGTGCCAGGCACTGAGTTGGGCCTGGGAATACACAACATACAGAACAAACAAAAGCCCTGCTCTCAAAAAGTTTACTTTTACTTTTTTTTGAGACAGAGTCTGTCTCTGTCGCCCAGGCTGGAGTGCAGCGGTTGGATCTCAGATCACGGCAACCCACAGACATGCACCACCATGCCTGGCTAATTTTTTTCTTTTTTTTTGTATTTTTAGTAGAGATGGGGTTTCACCGTGTTGGCCAGAGGCTGGTCTCAAACTCCTTACCTCAAGCGATCTGCCCACCTCAGCCTCCTAAAGTGCTGAGATTACAGGTATGAGCCACCGTGTCTGCCCAAAAAGTTTACATTCTAATGAGGAAAGAGAGAGAGAGACAAACGATGAATGAATGATGAACAAATAAATAAGCTATCTAGTATGTCAATAGTGAAGAATGCTATGGAGAAAATGAAAACAAGGGGTGGGAGGCAGGAGGAAGTACTGAGGTTTTCCTCCAAATTTTAAATAAATTTTGTGGGAGTGATATAAAAGTAAAAGGGGGCCGGGTGTGATGCCTCACACCTGTAATTCCAGCACTTTGGGAGGCCGAGGTGGGCAGATCACCTTAAATCAGGAGTTCAAGACCAGCCTGGCTAACATGGTGAAACCCCATCTCTACTAAAAATACAAAAATTAGCCAGGCATGGTGGCATACGCCTGTAATCCCAGCTACTCGGGAGGCTGAGGCAGGAGAATTGCTTGAACCTGGGAGGCAGAGGTTGCGGTGAGCCAAGATCGTGGCA
>NW_022436966.1:3481409-3509858 GCF_009761245.1 Sapajus apella
TTTTTTTGTATTTTTAGTAGAGATGGGGTTTCACCGTGTTGGCCAGAGGCTGGTCTCAAACTCCTTACCTCAAGCGATCTGCCCACCTCAGCCTCCTAAAGTGCTGAGATTACAGGTATGAGCCACCGTGTCTGCCCAAAAAGTTTACATTCTAATGAGGAAAGAGAGAGAGAGACAAACGATGAATGAATGATGAACAAATAAATAAGCTATCTAGTATGTCAATAGTGAAGAATGCTATGGAGAAAATGAAAACAAGGGGTGGGAGGCAGGAGGAAGTACTGAGGTTTTCCTCCAAATTTTAAATAAATTTTGTGGGAGTGATATAAAAGTAAAAGGGGGCCGGGTGTGATGCCTCACACCTGTAATTCCAGCACTTTGGGAGGCCGAGGTGGGCAGATCACCTTAAATCAGGTGTTCAAGACCAGCCTGGCTAACATGGTGAAACCCCATCTCTACTAAAAATACAAAAATTAGCCAGGCATGGTGGCATACGCCTGTAATCCCAGCTACTCGGGAGGCTGAGGCAGGAGAATTGCTTGAACCTGGGAGGCAGAGGTTGCGGTGAGCCAAGATCGTGCCATTGCACTCCAGCCTGGGCAACAAGAGCAAAACTCCTTCTCAAAAAAAAAAAAAAAAAAAAAAGGAAAAAGCGACACACAATCTTCGTGATCATTTTCTGTGAGTTGCGGTAGTTGACCAGGTTGTGTCCCGGGAGATAATACATGTTTGTGAATATGACTCACTCCCTGGGGAAAAATAAGCCAAGATCTCCAAAGAAAGTATTTTCTCTGAAAGCCAGAAAACCAGTTGCAATAACAGAGGAAAATGGAATTTTACCCTGGCCCCCAAATGTAAGCACTATATAGTTATAAGAAAATAACAGTGTTTGGGCCGGGCGCGGTGGCTCAAGCCTGTAATCCCAGCACTTTGGGAGGCCGAGGCGGGTGGATCACCAGGTCAAGAGATCGAGACCATCCTGGTCAACATGGTGAAACCCCGTCTCTACTAAAAATACAAAACATTAGCTGGGCGTGGTGGTGCGTGCCTGTAATCCCAGCTACTCAGGAGGCTGAGGCAGGAGAATTGCCTGAACCCAGGAGGCGGAGGTTGCGGTGAGCCGAGATCACGCCATTGCACTCCAGCCTGGGTAACAAGAGCGAAACTCCGTCTCAAAAAAAAAAAAAAAAAAAAAAAGGAAAAAAAGAAAATAACAGTGTTCATATAGTGAGATGTGATAGATCTAAGTACAGAAGAGGAAGGAGCTGAAGACTCACTTTCTTGGTGCCTTTTCCTGCCCGGGGGTGGAGGCTGGGCAGGGAGGAGGGGAGGAAGCCAGGTCTTGAGATGGGTGTGGCAGTGGAATCTGTGGAGACCATTTGTATTCCCTCAGGAGATTCCCCGTTCAAGATACAGGCATGAGCCTGGAGGGACTGCAAGTTGAGGTCTCAGCCTGACCACCTGGCTCTCCATGGCACTATTTTTTGAACCAAGAGTTTCAGAACTACAAAGTTTATCGTGCCAGAGATGAAATCGGAACACACACAAAATTGGCATTCTGAAGACATTTTGATGGTTTGTGAGAATCATGGGATAGAAGAGCAGAAGGAAATAAAAGTTTGTGGTTGAGGAGTAAAGATTGAGTGTGCAACACTAGGAATACTACTGTTAACAGATAGTATCCATTGTAACCTGGCTAAGAGAGACAGCAGGCTCCCAAGAGTTTGCACTGGCCGGGTGCAGTGGCTCACGCCCATTATTCCAACAGTTTGGGAGGCCAAAGCTGGAGGATTGGTTGAGCCTGGGAGTTCAAGACTAGCCTGGGTAACATAATATGACCCTGTCTCTACAAAAAATACAAAAATCAGCTGGGCATGGTGGTGCATGCCAGTAGTACCAGTTACTTGGGAGGCTGAGTTGGGAGGATTGCTTGAGCCCAGGAGGTTGAGACTGCAGTGAGCTGTGAGTGCACCAGTGCACTCCAGCCTGAGTGACGGAGCAAGATCCTATTCTAAAAAACAAACAGCAACAAAAAAAACCCCAGGTGCGGAGGCTCATGCCTGTAATCCCAGCACTTCAGGAGGCCAAGACAGGTGTATCATCTGAAGTCAGAAGTTCTAGATCAGCCTGACCATCATGGTGAAACTCCATCTCTACTGAAAATACAAAAAAAAAAAAAAAAAAGCCAGACATGGTTGGCACATGCCTGTAGTCCCGGCTACTCAGGAGGCTGAGGTGGGAGAATCGCTTGAACCCAGGATATGGAAGTTGCAGTGAGCCGAGATTGCGCCACTGCACTCCAGCCTGTGCTGCAGAGCGAGACTCCATCTAAAAAAGAAATGCTCTATAAATGTCTATTGAACGAGTGAATGAATGCATTAATGAATGGATGGGTGCTCTTTCTTATTCTGAGCTTGCCATGACAAACCTGGAGAGCAGAGATCTAGCCTACACTCTCCTTTTAACAGATTCCCCTTCATTATAGGGTTCCGCCAAGGAGACAGCTACTATTCAGTGTATAATCTTATACTGTTCTGCCGAACTGATCTGCTTACGCTGTTCAATGCCAGATAGTGAGGCATACAGGGCCTATGGGCACTTGGGAATTCAAAGGCAATCTTCAGTCACCAACAAAACAGGGCCTACTACTTAGGTGGTAATGCTTGTACACCGAGTTTGTCACGTCCTATGATAAATTTGGACCAAGGTTGTTGGTCTAAGACGGGGCCCAGTCTGCCCAGAAACTGCATGGGGCTTTCCCCAGGCCAGATTCCTTGAGTCAGTTTATGCCCCCATGTTCCTGCATTCTTCTCCCGACAGTGAAACTACCCATCATTAATGGGAATGGGTGATTTTCTGCTTGCTTTTGAGCTCTATTTCATAAGCGGACAGTTTCCTGAGATTCTCAAGGACATGATATAGCAGTTTCCCATCTGTGAGTTATTTTATATTTTTAAGTGGCAGACCTGTGTTTCAAGCCAGGATGTCCTGACAGGAAACCTGAGTAATCTATTGCTCTTTCTTCCTGTTGGTGTGTTTTGGGTGGATGTGTAGGAGCCACAAATGTGTGGTAGCTTCTTGCTTCTAACAGTCTGTGGTGTTCATTATCTTCTGGTTGGGGTTTTCCTTTGAGAATAAGCCAGCAAAGAATGAATGTCGAGGTATGGTTCCTGGTGATGCTGTGCGTGCATAATGGGGAGTGAGCATGGTGCCTCCATGGAGCCTTCTGCTCCATGTGCCCAGTGAATTGAACAATGCTCGAAGACCTGTTCTGGCCCAGCATCATCTGGGGAGTATATGGTATGGTTCTAGTCACCTGAATCCCTGCCAAGCTCAGTGTCTCTGAAAATGACTTGCTTTTAGACTTGCATTTGATTTGAGCAAAATCTTTTACTGAACACACCTGGCAGACATCTCAGATTTCCTGCATGTTAGCCAAGGAATTCTAGCTAATGAAAGCCGAAAGCTATGACACTGTTATGACAAAATTAACACCCTGAAAGGCTAATGAATCTTATATGGATTATATTACTTAGAGTTTGAACTTGGTCATTATCTTTGTAATATAAAAGCTATGTCCCCAAAACTTTAAAAAAGAGAGAAGATAAACCCATTCCCATAAATCATATTCTGACACATAGCTCACCTTGAAAATGTCTATAACACAGTGATATAATTGATAACTTGCAAAAAAAAAAAAAAATTAGGCCAGGCACATTGATGACCCAAAGGTATCCTAACACGGCTGTTAGAGATTTGAGGGCAGGGGCTGAGTCTCCATGTTTGTTTCTATCCCTAGCACAGGGCCTCAGATAGCGATGGTAACATATTAGGTGTCAATTAACAGTCACTGTATTACAGAATGGAAATTTACTGGGGCTCACTGCACCACTAGACTCTACACACAAATAGACCTGCCCCATGGGATTCTTCACAAGAGCAAATATTTTATGAGAGCTGTCACTCCTAGTTGATTGGATGGACAAAGTGAAACCACAGGAATGGGTTTTAAAAGCAAATAGATTTACTCTGCTAAATTTTACAACTGGGTTCTTCTGCTCTGTGTCGAGTGTTGGACAAAATAACTTCAGATTTGAGGTTTGTCAGTTCTATGAAAACACAGGTTTTTTGTTTTGTTTTTTTAAGACAGATGAACCCAGTAGGCAAGCTGGCAGGAAGTCTGACTGCAGTACTTGCCTGAGAGGATGACACAGGCCAAACTAGAGAAGGAAAACAACAAGGCAGCTAGAGCTAGTACAGCACTTTGAAAAGTAGTTACAGAGCTTTCCAGGTTTTTCTGGAAAAAGGAAGAAAAGGAGAGTAAAGGGCAGGAAGAGGATTGGTTAACAGCTGGCTTCAGAAATGCTGACGAGTGGATTTGCCTGTTGGTTTTGTTTTTCTGAGTCAGGGATAAGGAAAGAGTGTACACTTGGCCTGGCGCTGCCTGCTGGCAGTGCCACCTTCCCCAGGCTGTACTGAAGCCATCCTTAGAGCTGCCAGGGCATCCTGAGGCCTGCTGCCCTGTGGAATTCATTGGAAAGGGGGACAGACTGCCCTCCAAAGATGTCTAAGGTACATGTACAGTGGAAGGAAGGGACAGCAATTTTAATTTCATGTTGCTTTAAAAATGTTTATATGTGCCCAGGCACTGTGGCTCATGACTGTAATCCCAGCACTTTGGGAGGCTGAGGCAAGCAGATCAGAACGTCAAAAGATGGAGACCATCCTGGCCAACATGGCAAAACCCCGTCTCTACTAAAAATACAAAAATTAGCTGGGTGTGGTGACGTGCACCTGTAATCCCAGATACTCGGGAGGCTGAGGCAGGAGAATCACTTGAACCTGGGAGGCAGAGGTTGCAGTAAGCTGAGATCACGCCACTGCATTACAGCCTCGGAGACAGCAGGATTGTCTCAAAAAAAACAAAAGTTTATATGTATTTGCTTTCTTGAACAGGTAATTTATGTGTATGAGTCAAAACTAAAAAAATGAAAAGATGGCTGGGCGTGGTGTCGTGTGCCTGTAGTCCCAGCTACTCAGGAGGCTGAGGCTGGAGGATCACTTGAGTCCAGGAGTTCTGGGCTGTAGTGTGCTATGCCGATCAGGTGTCCGCACTAAGTTCAGCATCAATATGGTGACCTCCCAGGAGTAGGGGACCACCACGTTGCCTAAGGAGGGATGAACTGGCCCAGTCAGAAACGGAGCAAGTCAAAACTCCTGTGCTGATCAGTAGTGGGATTGCACCCGGGAATAGCCTCTGTACTCCAGCCTGGGCAACATAGCGAGACCCTATGTCTCTTAAAAAAAAAAAAAAAAAAGAAGTTAAAAGATGTACATCTCCCCTGTCCCTGTCCACAAATGCCCAGTTCCCCCACCCTAAGTAGATAACCCTGTTATTAGGTTTGTGTTTATCCTTCTAACGTTTTTTATGCACATATAAGCTAAAACAAATTTATACTCTTCTTTACTCCATTTTAACATAAATGGTGCCAGTCTGTACACATGTTCTACACATTTGTTGGGTGTTCCCCCTCTTTAACACTCTATCCCGAGGACATTTCCTTATTGGTATATGGGAGTATCCTCATTTTTATCTATCTTTGTAGCTGCAGAGTACTATGTTGTGTGGACGTACTATAATTTAAGTGATTCCCACCAAGGGATGTTTAGGTTGTTTGCAGTCTTTTGGCATTACAAATAAAGACATGGACTTTAGAGAAGTGCTTTCAAATCCCAGTCCTGATGCCTACTAGATGACTGACAATGGGTCTTAATTGCCTACGCTGTAAATAGGATTTTTTTTTTTTGAGACGGAGTTTTGCTCTTGTTGCCCAGACTGGAGTGCAGTGGCCAGATCTTGGCTTACTGCAGCCTCCACCTCCCAGGTTCAAGCAATTCTTCTGCCTCAGCCTTCCGTAGCTGGGATTGCAGGCATGCGCCACCATGCCCGGCTAATTTTGTATTTTTAGTAGAGACGGGGTTTCTCCATGTTGGTCAGGCTGGTCTCGAACTGCCAACCTCAGGTGACCCACACACCTTGGCCTCCCAAAGTGCTGGGATTACAGTTGTGAGCCACTGCACCCAGCCAGGAATTATTTTCTATTGATTTCACCTGTCCCTTAATGTTGCTGTGAAAGACTCATATAATATACAAAGAACTTGAGAAATTCTAGGTGCTCAGTGAAAGTAATATACCTTGCAATGAAGCATATTCAAACTTGTTCTTAAAAGATAAAATACTGACCAGGAGCCCTGGCTCATGCCTGTAATCCCCATGCTTTGGGAGACCAAGGTCTCAAGAAGGACCGCTTGAGACCAGGAATTCAAGACCAGACTGAGCAACACAGAACAAGACCCTACCTCTACAAAAGTAAAAATAAAAAATATTAGCCACTCATGGTGTCATGTGCCTATACTCCCAGCTGCTTGGGAGGCTGAGGCAGGAGGATCTCTTGAGCCCACAACTGCACTCCAGCCTGGGTAACTGAGCAAGACCCTGACTGTAAATGTTTTTTTTTTAGATCATAAAAACTTCCTCTTTAATCAAGGTTTATAACATGAACAGAGTTCTTGAATAAAATGGAAAGTTTCCAGTACGCTGAAACATAAATCCACAAGTCACCATACATACAACACCCGGCAGAAAAAAACAAAAACAAGTTTACACTATCCCTGTAACAGCCATGGTCGTAATCTCAGATGCTTCCTCCATCTGCCAAGTGTGTTCTGGATACACAGCATACTGTGGCTTCTGGGGACACACTCAGCTGAGGCTGTGGGTCCACAGAGCACTTATCAGGCTGGGCTATGGTGGTGGTGGCTCTACTCAAGAAGCAAAGCAGTTACCAGCACATTCAAACAGCGTATTGAACATCTTTTAAATATCAAAGTGAGAAACAAGAAGGCAACACAAGAATGTCATCAGAAAGATGTTAGGAAGTAAGGACAGCTGTGTAAATCTTGAGGCTGAAAAGTGGCTTGCCAGCTTCATTTCTTCGGCTTCTTGGGTAGTGGGCGCCAGAACAGTAAGATGTGAGGTTCTGGTTCATGGATCATATAATGGACCCAACGCTGACTCTGTTGAACACCGAGATTCCTCCATTCAGATTCAGACATCAAATGGGTTTTAGGGACCAGCTTGGCTATGTCCTTGGGCAGCATGACATGCCGATACTCAAACTCCTCCTCGTTGTATTTGTCCGAATAGTAAATTTGTCTGCGCGATATGATCGCTCCGTCTGCTAGGCTTCAGCCCCGTGCCACCAACCTTCAAGCAACTCCATTTTTTTTTTTTTTTTTTTAAAAACACTCTTGCTCTGTCTCACTGCAACTTCCACCCCACCCCCACCAGGTTCAAGCAATTCTCCTGCCTCAGCCTCCCGAGTAGCTAGGATTATAGGCATGTATCACCACACCTGGCTAATTTTTGTATTTTTAGTAGAGGCAGGGTTTTGCCATGTTGGCAAGGCTGGTCTGGCACCATTGCATTCCAGCCTGGGCAAGAGTGAAACTCTGTCTCAAAAAAAAAAAAAAAAAAATTCGTCATGTTTATATTTGTTTTTTTTTTCAAAAGAACTTTAGAATAATTTTGTCAAATTCTAGAAAAATGGAATTGGAAGGGGAAATTGAATTTAATTTCCACACCTGTTTGGGGACATATTTGTTTTGTATGGCTGATGTAACAATTACCACAAACCTGGTGGCTTAAAACAACACAAATTTCTTCTCTCACAGTTCTCAAGGCCAAAAGTCTGAAATCAGTGTCACTGAACTGAAATCCAGGTGTCAGCAGGAGTGTGCACCCTGTGGAGACTTTCGGGCAGAATGTGCTCGTTGCATCTTTGTTTCTGGTGGTTGCTAGCATGCAGTACTTGACTGACAGCTGCATCGCTCCAATCTCAGTGGTCACGTTGCTGTCACAGAGATCCCCACTATATCACCTCACCTCAGAGCTTAGCCTGACTGGTCCTCCACCTTGCCTGGCTCAAGACTTGGGTTAGTAACACAGAGTGGATCAGCTCTCTGAGGCATACTCATTAACCCAGCTCTCAGACACTGCTGGGTGTGAAGAGATAATATTTTGATCTCCTAGTCTATGCTTTTTTTTTTTTTTTCTCTCAGTGTTTCCTGTTACCTTGTGACCCTCCCTCCCCTTGGGATGGCTGGACCATGAGGCATCTTTCGGCTCCAGGCACCACTATGTAGCAGAATGCAAAGAACAGAAGACTAAGGACTTGGATCAGTCAGAATTAGTCTCTTGGGCCAGGTGCTGTGGCTCACACCTGTAATCAGCACTTCGGGAGCCTGAGGCAGGCAGATCACCTGAGGTCAGGAGTTTGAGACCAGCCTGGTCAACATGATGAAACCCCATCTCTACTAAAAATACAAAAAAATTAGCTGGGCATGGTGGCAGTTTCCTGTAATCTTGGCTACTTTGGACGGCTGAGACAGGAAAATCACTTGAACCCAGGAGGCAGAGGTTACAGTGAGCTGAGATTGTGCCATTGTACTCCAGCCTTGGCAACAAGAGCAAAACTCTGTCTCAAAAAGTAAAATACAAATACAAAAAACCTTGCCCAGCATGGTGGCATGAGTACCTGTAATCCCAGCTACTCAGGAGGCTGAGGCAGGAGAATTGCTTGAACCTGGGAGGCAGAGCTTGCAGTGAGCCAAGATTGTGCCACTGCACTCCAGCCTGGACAAGAAGGAAAACTCTGTCTCAAAAAAAAAAAAAAAAAAGCATTAGTCTCTTCACCCCACTCCCCATCAAGTTTTCCCAGACTGGAAAATGCATGCTGTCTTGCAGCAGGGTCCTGGGCATCTTTGAGGCCCTGCACTTACCTCTGAAGTATCTCCATGTCCAAGGGAGAACAACAATAAATAGCAAATAAAAACACCATGACAGGTTGAGAGAGAGACTGTAGAAAAAAAGAAAGAGCTTTTTTCCTCCTTTTATTAGAAAGGGGCCCATATTTTCATTTTCTCCTGGGCCCTAAAAATTAAGTAGCCAATCCTACTGGCAGACAAAATGTTCCTGAAGGAGTTAGCCAGAAGTCTAAGAATATTCTGGGGGTGTTATGGCTTAAGTATGTCAGCCCTGTCCAAATGTAGAACAATGCTGGGGGCTATTTCAAGCCACGTGAAATGTCAACACCTGTGGTAAAGGACTATTAGCAAAGCTAATGTGCAGAGTCTGCACACATGACAAGGAAAAAGTCAACGTGCTAGGAGAGGTTTGTTGGCTGTTCAGCTTTATCTGGAAGAGGAAAAAGGTGGGCAGAAAAGGCTGGCTAGTTCCTCCTTGAAGCAAGAACTCAGCTATTTTCTCCAGATAGTCTGTGGTCAGATCTAACAATGAAAACTTTAGGAAATATTGATTTAAAAAGAGAAGGGATCCTCCCACATCTCCTTCAGTATTAGGTGCTACCAAATTCTGGCTGTTGACCTGTTACTCAACACTAACAACAACAAAACAATGTCTTTTGTTTATTTTTATGTCTGATTCCAAGGAGAGTTGAACTTATTTAAAGTGGATCTTGCTTTAAAAAAATTACTTCAGATGTTTGTTTCTTTTGAATTTTCCATGGGTATTCATTTTCTTATTTATTTGCTAGCACTTCCTACATAGCAAGAATAACAACATTTTGTTTTCATATGTGTTACAAATAGGTTTTCCTGGTTCGTCTATTGTTTTTTAACCTTGCGCATTTGGAATATCTCCAAGTCACATCATCTGATGGGAATGGAGGTCATCCTAACAGTGATACTGCAATGTCATAATTCAGTAACCACCAAATTTACTGCTAATAATCGCCCACATTTACTGAACATGTACTGTATGCTTCATGTGCCATTAATCCACAAAATTACCCTATGAAGTAGGTACTATTTTTAGTTTCATTTTATGGATGAAGAAACAGAAATAGGAGAAGCTAAGTAATGTGCCTAGTCACACAGCCTAGTAAGGGATGGAATGTGGGGCTTGACCCCAGCCCTGTCTGACTCCTAAGTCCAGGTTCCAACCCTGCACTGTCCAGTACAGTGGCTGTAGGTAGCTAGAGAACACTTGAAATGTAGCCAGCCTGATTTCAGAGACCAGGTGTCAAAAAAAAGAATGTGAGACGCCTCATTATTATTATTTTTTTGATGGGGTCTTGCTTTGTCGCTCAGGCTGGAGAACAGTAGCATGAACACAGCTTGCTGCAGTCTCAACTATCTGGGCTCAAGAGGTGTTCCCACCTCAGCCTCCTGAGTAACTGGAACCACAGGTGTGTGCCACCATGTCCAGCCTTTCATTATTAGTTTAAAAATTGGCCAGGTGCAGTGGCTCACGCCTGTAATCCCAGCACTTTGGGAGGCTGAGGCAGGCAGATCACCTGAGGTCAGGAGTTTGAGACCAACCTGACCAACATGGAGAAACCCTGTCTCTACTAAAAATACAAAAATTACCCACATATGGTGGTGTGCCTATAATCCCAGGGACTCAAGAGGCTGAGGCAGGAGAATCACTTGAAACCAGGAGGTGGAGTTTGCAGTGAGCCAAGATCCTGCCACTACATTCCAGCCTGGGCAACAGAGCAAGACTCCATCTCAAAAAGAAAAAAAATGTGGCTACTGAAAAATTTTTAACGTGATTCCCTTTATATTTTTATTGACAGTATCTTCTATCCACCTTCCTACATAATCACCATTCACTTAGATGAAGACAGACTGTGTGATCGCCTGAGTGTTCTCCAGTTATATCACAGTGCTTGCTCCTTTTAAATCTGTTGATAGAATGTTGTCTGCAGGTATGGCTGCTGTTGTCTTTTCCCTGTCTTTACTTCCTTCACAATCGGCTGCCATCCAAGGAGCCAAGGAAGCCTAGAGCTCTCAGGAGCAGTCCTTTGAGCTAGTGTAGAGGCACTCAAAATAGTCTGGCGTTTGACATAATGACGTAGGCTTTCCTACAGTATTGCCTGTAACAAAACTAGGCTGTCCCAAACCTCTGGTAATAGAATTGTTTACCTTTATACCATGAAGGTTGTTACAAAGGAAAGCACCAAAATCTGCATGTGGCCTGTGCCGAGGCAGACTTCGAGGGGTTTTTGCCATAAGGCCTCAAGTTCTTATGAGGTTGTCCAAAACAAAGAAACATGTCATCAGGGCCTATGGTGGTTCCATGTGTGCTAACTGTGTTTGTGACAGGATCAAGCATGCTTTCCTTATCGAGGAGTAGAAAATCGTTGTGAAAGTGTTGAAGTTGAAAGCACAGAGTCAGAAAGCTAAATAAAAAATGAAACTTTTTTGAGTAATCTGTTGATAAACTGAAACCTCCTTGTTTTCTGGTTTTGGTTCTCTTACATGAATTGAAATCATTTCAGGATCTCACTGTCTTGAACATGCTCAGTTCCATCCACTCTTCCTCACAGATGATTTCTCATAGGACCAAATTTTGTCTTCCTTGTTGTCCACATCTCAGTATTCTCCAGATTATGGCTATCTCTTTTTTTTTTTTTTTTTTTTTTGAGGCGGAGTCTTGCTCTAATGCCAGGATAGAGTGCAGTGGCGAGACCTCAGCTCACTGCAACCTGTGCCTCCTGGGTTTAAGCAATTCTTGAGCCTCAGCCTCCCAAGTAGCTGGGATTACACTCATGCGCCACTACACCCAGCTGATTTTTATATTTTTAGTAGAAATGGGGTTTCACCATGTTGGTCAGGATGGTCTTACTCTCCTGACCTTGTGATCCACACACCTCAGCCTCCCAAAGTGCTGGGATTATAGACGTGAGCCACCAGGCCCGGCCGATTATGGCTGTCTCTATTCCTCTTGCCTTCCAAGATGAGACCACAGGTGGGGCACAGTGGCTTATGCCTGTAATCCCACCACTTTGGGAAGCCAAGGCAAGCAGATTGCTTGAGCCCAGAAGTTGGAGACCAGCCTGGGCAATGAAGTGAACCCCTTCTCTACCAAAAACAAAAAAAGAAAAGAACAAAGAAAAATAAATTTTAAAGAAAGGGGAGACACAATCCTCCAGAGAGCCATTGCAGATGTCCCAGAAAAGTGATGCTCCAAAGTTCATAAGGACAGAAAATAGAATGGTGGTTGCCAGGAGGTGGATAGAGGGAAATGAGGGAGGAGTTGTTTCATGGGTACAGAGTTTCAGTTTAGGATGATGGAAGAGTTCTACAGATGGATGATGATGGTGATTGCATAACCATGTGATATTTAGTGCCACTAAACTGTACACTTAATTGGTTAAAATAGGAAGTTTTGCCAGGCGTGGTTACTTACACCTGTAATCCTAGCACTTTGGGAGACCAAGGTAGGTAGATTACAGGGTCAGGAGTTTGAGACCAGCCTGGCCAAGACGGTGAAATCCCGTCTCTACTAAAAATACAAAAATTAGTTGGGTATGGTGGTGGTTGCCTGTAGTCCCAGCTACTCAAGAGGCTGAGGTAGGAGAATCGTTTGAAACCGGAAGGTGGAGGCTGCATTGAGCGGAGATCACGCCCACCACAGCACTCCAGCCTGGGTGAAAGAACGAAACTCCCAGAAAAAAAAAGGAAGTTTTATGTTGTATACATTTTACCACAAATACAATTGAAAAAATGAAATTCTCGGCTGGGTGTGGTGGCTCATGCCTGTAATCCCAGCACTTGGGGAGGCCGAGGTGGGTGGCTCAGGAGGTCAGGAGTTCGAGACCAGCCTGCCAAAGATGGTGAAACCCCGTGTCTAATAAAAATACAAAAATTATCCTGGCTGGTGGCAGGCGTTTGTAATCCCAGCTACTTCGGGAGGCTCAGACAGGAGAATTGCCTGCACCCAGGAGGCGGAGGTTGCAGTGAGCCGAGATTGTGCCACTGCACTCCAGCCTGGGTGACAGAGCGAGACTCCATCTCATAAAAAAAAAAAAAAAGAAAAAAAAAGGAAAGATACGAAGTTTTCATACATACTGCAGCTGGAATGAAGCTTGAAAAGATTATGCTAAGCGGTGGGCATGGTGGCTCACAGGCTTGTAATTACACCACTTTGGAAGACTGAGGGGGTAGGATCGTTCGACTTCAGGAGTTGGAGACCATCCTGGGCAACGTGGCAAAACCTCATCTCTATCAAAAATACAAAAATTAGCCAGCCATAGTGGCCTGTGCCTGTAGTCCCAGCTATTCAGAAGGCTGATGTTGGAGGATCGCTTGAAACCGGGAGGTGGATGTTGCAGTGAGCCGAGATGGCACCACTGCACTCTAGCCTGGGCAACGGAGCGAGACCCTGTCTCAATTAAAGGAAAAAAGAAAATAAAAAACGTTATACTAAACAAAATAAGCCTGGCACAAAAGGACGAATGTTGTATGATTCCACTTATACAAAATACCTAGACTAGGTAAATTCATTAGAAAGTGTATCAGAGGTTGGGGAGGATGCTAAGGGGAGGGGTAAAGAAAATAAAAGGGGTGGGAAGCAAATGGCTGGGGGATAGAAGGGCAGTGGGCAGCCGCTTGAGTGCGTGGGCGTCAGGGGCAGACGGGACAGGCGATTCAGGTCCTGCGCGCAGGGGCCCCTGCACTTCCGTCGAACGCAGCTGTCTTTGTTTGGGGCCGCGGCAGCGTGGCAGGAGCGAGGGGCGCCCGGACCCGTCTCCTCCAGCCTTCGCCCTCCGCTACCGCTGCCGGCTCCAGCCTGTCCCTATCTCACCCTCTTTATTTAAAGAGCGGAGAGACTAGAAGTGACTCTGAGCAGCGTGGCTGCGGGCAGGGCCCCTGGGGCGTCCCATGGGCATCATCTTAGCCTCGTGAGCGCGGAGCCCGGGCACGGGGGCAGGGAGGGGGTTTTGGTGTTCTTATGAGAACTTGCTCCGTTTTCTCCGTAAGTAGTAAAGGTTCCCCCGCCACCCTCTTCCTCATTTTCCACCATCCCAATTTACACAAGCATACGTATTTACTTCCGTAATTTCCCCATGCCCATGTAACATCGCGCACACACACACACACACACACACACGCGCGCGCGCGCGTTTGCTTTTGTTTTCCAAAATGGCATCTTCTAGTAGGCGCCTCTCTTTGTGTTGCTTTTCTAGTACACTGTGGAACCCCAAATCCCAGCTGGGATTCACTCTTCTCTAATGGCTGAACATTCATCCGGGGCATGAAGGCAGCGCAGTTCATTTCATCATTCCTTTGTTTCCTCTGTTTTGCCACTAGAAACTGCCGCGATGAATGTCAGTCCCCAGAGCCGGAACAATTCCCGGTTTTCTCCACTTGGGTCTGAGAACCTCTGTCCCTCCAGACCTGCGAGCGCTTTGCCAGGGTGACGGGCGGAAATGTCCCGCATCCGTGCCTGCTGTCCCAGACCCTCCAGCAGACCCCTCTACAGCCCCAGCATTCTCCTAGCCACTTCCCTCCAGCGACCGCAGAAGGCGCTTCCTCCCCCGCAGCGCGAGCCCCAGCTCCTCCAGCGCCCCAGCTCTCCCCGCCCCCCTCCCGACCTTGTTTCATCTGACCCCTCCCCCGCACATACTCAATTTCATCTTCCCAAGGCGCCCACTCTCCACATCCTGAGGAAAAAAGAGCCGGCTGCTGTCCTATGTTATTGGCATACTTCTTTCCTCCCGTACACTACACAACTTGAACAACATTGTTTTTCTTTTTTTGAGACAGGCTCTCGCACTGTCGCCCAGGCTGGACTACAGTGGCACGATGATGGCTTACTGCAGCCTTGACCTCTCTGGGCTCAGGTGATCCTCCTGTCTCAGCTTCCCAAGAAGCTGGGACTACGGCACGTGCCACCACTATCAGCCAATTTTATTATTATTTTTTTAACCACAGGGGCTCACTATGTTGCCCAGGCTGGCTTTGAACCCTGGGCTCAAGGGAACCTCCTGCCTCAGCCTCCCAAAGTGCTGGAATTACAGGCGTGAGCCATCACGCCCCACAGGAAATATTATTCCAAGGAAATGGCACCTGAGTTTGAGATTCATCAGGTTTACTGCAGGGAAGAAGCATTGGCCCGAGTAAGAACCCTACCCTGCCCTTTCCCTGCCTGCTTCTGCCTTCAGCAAATTGTTCCTCACATCTCTGGTTTCCTCCCGAGATGATCCCAAGGCCCTGCTGGCTCTAGCTTCCGTGAGGCTAGAATTACAATTCCAGTCCTCCCCAGCCACGCCCCATCTCTTGCTCCCAGTGCTCGCACTTTCCCTAGTCAGCCACACTTTCCTTTCCCATTCACTGAGCCTGTGGAAAGCTCTCCCTCTTATTCTGAGTATCTAGACCCTAATCACCTTTGAAGACCTGACTTGGCCACGTTTCTTCCCAAAGCTTACAGCATGCCCTCTGTGGAAGGAAACGCTCTGTCCTTGCAAAGCCATTGTCTGTAGCACTTTCTCTGTATCTTACTAATAACATCACCCACTCTGCCTGGGGAACTGTTCCAAACCTGCCCTTCTCCCATTGCCATCTACAAGTCTGGCAAGGCACCAGCATAGCACTTTGCCCATATTAAAGGATACAGTTTCGGGAGTCCCAAGACCTGGGTCCACATCCCAGTTCTGACACTAAATGTGTTACCTTGAACATGTCACATAGCCTTTCTGAGCCTTAATTTCCCCAAATGTAAAATGGAAATAATAGCCTATTTCATAGAGCTGCTGTGTTGATTAGATGAGACAATATATAAGAAAATGCTTTGTGAACTGTAAAGCTAACAGACATAAATAATAATAGTAAAGACATATTACTCAGATGTTGGCAAGAGGGATTTCCTTTCTAAAACAGAATTGAATTTTTTTTCTTTGAGATGGAGTCTCGCTCTGTTGCCAGGCTGCAGTGCAGTGGCGTAATCTCAGCTCACTGCAACCTCCACCTCCTGAGTTCAAATGATTCTCCTGCCTCAGCCTCCCGAGGAGCTGGTACTACAGGCGCGTGCCACCACACCTGGCTAATGTTTGTATTTGTAGTAGAGATGGGGTTTCACCACGTTGCCCAGGATGGTACCGATCTGTTGACCTCATGATTCACCCGCCTTGGCCTCCCAAAGTGCTGAGATTACAGACGTGAGCCACTGTGCCCAGCCCTAAAACAGAATTAAAAAAAAAAAAAAAGAAAAGAAAAAGAAGGCACGGTGGCTCACCTCTATAATCCCAACACTTAGGGAAGTCGAGGCAAGAGGACTGCTTGAGCCCAGTTCAAAACCAGCCTAGGCAACATAGCAAGACTCCCGTTTCTACAAAAATAAGCAAATTAGCCTGAAATCGTGGCGTGTGCCGTTAATCCTAGCCGTTTGGAAACTTGAGGCGTGAAGATTGCTTGAGCCCAGCAATTTGAGGTTACAGTAGACTATAATCATCACACTGCACTACAGCCTGGGTGACAGAGCGTGACCCTGTCTCTTAGAAAAAAAATGTGGGAAAACTGTGGAAAATGAAAAAGACTTCTTGGTTGCTCATTTCAAAATTTGGGGACTGATTTCTAATTTCTTCTTCGAGATCAATTACCAGGTGATGTTAAGTATACTATTATAGTAAAAGCTAGAAATAATCTATCTTTTGAACAGTTGGAAAATGATAAAGTTATGGTTAATGGGAATAATATGTTATCATCAAAGTTAAATTTCTCAAGAATATTTAAAGACATAGGAAACCAGTCATAATATAACATGAAAGCTAAAAAAGCAATGTACTAAATAGTGTTTGTAAAGAAGGGGTGTAAGAAGAGACTTTTCTCATCACTCTTCACAGCTTTCTGTTTGGCCCTGAGTGGGGTGTCTGATGCCAGAGAACTTGGGACATATTCTAGAGCCTTAGTCTTACACAAATAGCTCACTCTCTGCCTCCCAAGAGACAGGGATTCAGGACAGGTGAACCAGGAGCCTAAGGCCTCAGAGGAGGCCAAGGACTGTCCCAGATCCAGGCCCTGATTCTGTGGCCCAATGGCCTGACAATCTAGGGTCCTCTCTCTACCACTTATTCCAGCTGGACTGTGGACCTCAAACACAGCCTGTCACTTCCTGCTTTGACACTGTTCCCAGAGTGGGTTTTTAGGAAAGACTTCCTCCAAAAAACAGGCTCCAAGTACCAACACTAGAGAACCAAGCTCTAGCTGGGTGCAGTGGCTCATGCCTAATCCCAGAACTTTAGGAGGCCAAGGTGAACACATCACTTGAGGTCCGGAGTTCAACACCAGCCCGGCCAACATGGCAAAACCCTGTCTCTACTAAAAATACAAAAATTAGCTGGATATGGTGGCACATATTTGTAATCCCAGCTACACGGGAGGCTGAGGCAAGAGAATCACTTGAACCTGGGAGGTAGCAGTTGCAGTGAGCTGAGATCATGCCATTGTACTCCAGCCTGGGCAACAAGGGTGAAACTCTGACTCAGAAAAAAGAAAAGAAAAGAAATACCATGAACCATCTGCAAAGAATCTGGTTCACGTGGGGTGAGGTGGGCCCAATTGTTCTCTCTTTTTTTCTTTCTTTCTTTCTTTTTTTTGAGACAGAGTCTTGCCCTGTCACCCAGGCTGGGGTACAATGGTGCAAACTTGGCTCACTGCAACCTATGCCTCACGTGTTCAAATATTCTCCTGCCTTAGTCTCCCAAGTGGCTGGGATTACAGGTGCACACCACTACGCCCAGCAAATTTTTGTATTTTTAGTAGAGACAGGGCTTCACTGTGTCGAACCCCCTACCCCAAGTGATCCACCCACCTTGGCCTCCCAAAGTGCTGGGATTAAAGGCATGAGCCACCATGCCCAGACTGTTCTCTCACTCATACACACACACGCACACAGACACACAATCTCACCCCATCCATTGGCAAATTATATGTCTACCTTCAAAATAGATCCAGGATCTGAACACTTCTCACTGCTTCCTCTGCCATCATCCTGATCCAAGTCACTGCCTCCTACCTGGGTTATTGTAGTAGCCTCCTAACTGATGTCCAACTTCTGTCTTCAGCCCCCACACCTGTCCCCTAAGCATGTCCCTCGACACTGCACTCTCTAGAGTGATCCTTTAAAAACCTAAGTCAAGGCCAGGTGCAGTGGCTCATGCCTGTAATCCCAGCACTTCTGGAGGCCGAGGCAGATGGATCACTTGAGATCAGCCTGGCCAACATGGTGAATCCCCATCTCTACTAAAACTACAAAAATTAGCTGGGTGTGGTGGCATACACCTGTAATCCTAGCTACTAGGGAGGCTGAGGCAGGAGAATCGCTTGCACTTGGGAGGTGGAGGTTTCAGCGAGCTGAGATTGTGCCACTGCACTCCAGCCTGGGCAACAAAGCAAGACTGTCTCACAGATAAATACTAAATAAATAAATAAATAAATAAAAACCTAAGTCAGGACATGTCCCTTCCCTACTCAAAATCCTACCACAGCTACCCATCTCAGAGTAAATGACAAATCCTCAGAATGGCCACAAGGTTCCACATGACCCAACCTGTCTGCTTTGCTGCCCTCGTCTCCTGCCAGTGTCACCTGTGCTCACCACACTCCAGCCACACTGGCCTCCTTGCTGTGCCTCAAACACAGCAAGCATGTGCTGCCTCCGGGCCTTTGCACTGGCCGTTCCCTCTGCCTAGCCTCCCTTGGTAGTTTTCACCATTTCTTCAGATCTTTGCCAGATCTCAACTAATCGGAGGGATGAGTTGTCCTTCCCTGTCCATGCTAAATAAACCTGCAAAGTACCCCCCACAGTCCCTAGACGCTCTTGTCTGCTGTACTCTTCTCCAGGGCACTTTTTTTTTTTGAGTCAGAGTCTTGCTCTGTCGCCCAGGTTGGAGTACAGTGGCACAACCTTGGCTCACTGCAACCTCCGCTTCCTGGGTTCACGCAGTTCTCTGCCTCAGCCTTCCCAGTAGCTGGGATTACAGGCGGCCACCACCACGCCTGGCTAATTTTTTGTATTTTAATAGAGACAGGTTTTCACCATCTTGGCCAGGCTGGTCTCGAACTCCTGACCTTCACCTGGCCTCTGGGGCACATTTAGCCAAACACACTATGATGTCTTTTTTGTTAATCCCAGGCCGCGGATTTAGTCTCTCAAAGTATCTCTTGAAAATAGGTCTGGCTGGGCGCGGTGGCTCAAGCCTATAATACCAGCACTTTGGGAGGCCAAGACGGGTGGATCACCTGAGGTTGGGAGTTTGAGACCAGCCTGACCAACATGGAAAAACCCTGTCTCTACTAAAAATACAAAATTAGCCTCGAGTGATGGCGCATGCCTGTTAATTCCAGCTACTTGGGAGGCCGAAGCAGGAGAATCGCTTGAACCCAGGAGGCAGAGGTTGTGGTAAGCCGAGATGGTGCCATTGCCCTCCAGCCTGGGCAACAAGAGCAAAACTCTGTCTCAAAAAAGAAACAACAAACAGAAAATAGCTCCTCGGCTTCCATCTCAAAACGTCTCTCTGCTGAGGTTCAACAGTCCCATTGTCTGCATCACCCTGCCCCCAAGCCTGTGTTCTCCAAACTCCTCCCTCCTGCCTTCTTCAGTCAGCTCAGGAAAATGAATTCTAAGAGGAGTGGTCAGGCTTCCAGCCCCCAAAATGGCCCAAATTCTAGCCCTAGATTGGGGCTTTGCTAGTTAACTTATTGTTAATTAATTATATTTTCTACACAAAGACAATCATAACATTCCAGTTGTTGGACAGCCAGGGTTTTTTTTTCCTCAAGTTTTTTACTATTGTTGACAACCTTGAACACACCCATGATTGTTTCCTTGAAATAAATTATTTGAAGAGGGATTATTAAGTCAAAGGGTACAATATTCAAGGGTTCTGATGTGTATTGCCAATTTATCTCCCAGTTTATCTAATTATACTCCCACCAGCAATGGTGCCTTTTATAGTGTTACATCCTTGACAAAACTGGATATTTAAAAAACGTTGGGAGTTAAAAAAAAATAGATCCTGTTTTAATTGACATTATTGGTGAAGCTTAACATCTTTTTATTTTTATTTCTTTATTTATTTTTGAGACCGAGTCTCTCTGTTGCCCAGGCTGGAGTGCAGTGGTGCAATCTTGGCTCACTGCAACCTCTGCCTCTCGGGTTGAAGTGATTCTTGTGTCTCAGCCTCCCAAGTAGCTGGGATTACAGGCGTGCGACACCACGCTCAGCTAATTTTTGTATTTTTAGTAGAGACAGGGTTTCACCATGTTGGCCAGGCTGCCCTAGAACTCCTTAACCCAGTTGATCCATGTGCCTCGGCTTCCCAAAGTGCTGGGATTACAGGCTTGAGCCACTGTGCCTGGCAAACATCTTTTTATCTGTTTCCCTTTTTTTTTTTTTTTTTTTTTTTTCTGAGACGGAGTTTCGCTCGTTACCCAGGCTGGAGTGCAATGGCACGATCTCTGCTCACTGCAACCTCCGCCTCCTGGGTTCAGGCAATTCTCCTGCCTCAGCCTCCTGAGTAGCTGGGATTACAGGCACGCGCCACCAGGCCCAGCTAATTTTTTGTAGTTTTAGTAGAGACGGGGTTTCACCATGTTGACCAGGATGGTCTCAATCTCTTGACCTCGTGATCCACCCGCCTCGGCCTCCCAGAGTGCTGGGATTACAGGCGTGAGCCGCCGCGCCCGGCCTCTGTTTCCCTTTTTCTCATGATTTGCCTTTGTCCCTTTTCTTCTGCTGGGATACCAGACTTTTTCACCTCTTGATTTATAATTATTTTAATGGTAAGAATTTGACACTTTGACATGTGGGTGCAGATGCTTTTTCAGCTTTACACTTTTTAATTCTGTTATATGTCTTAACATAGAAAATTTAGAAATATTTTACAAAATCTAGTTCCAAAATCTTTTTCCTTGCAGCTTTTGGTTTCATGTTTCTGGGTGGTAAGGTTTTTGTTTGTTTTGTTTTTTTTGTTTTTTTGAGGTGGAGTTTCGCTCTTGTGGCCCAGGCTGGAGTGCGATGGCACCATCTTGGCTCACCGCAACCCCTGCCTCCTGGGTTCAGGCAAGTCTTCTGTCTCAGCCTCCCTAGTAGCTGGGATTACAGGCTCTCACCACCACGCTGGCTAATTTTTATATTTTTAATAGAGACGGGGTTTCACTGTGATGGCCAGGCTGGCCTCAAAACTCCTGACCTCATGATCTGCCTGCCTCAGCTTCCCAAAGTGCTGGGATTAAAAACATGAGCCACCGCGCCCAGCCTTATTTTTGAAAACTATTTTAAAATGTTTTATGAAACATTATTTACATGTGAGATAGTCTGATATTTCCTACTTGACTAATTTTATCTTTTTTTTTTTTTTAAGTGTTGGTCTTGACCCAGTGAATTGCTTTAACAACCTATCAATAGATTCTTGACTCAGAGTTTGCAAAACAGATCAGGACCATGGAGGCTGATTTTTCTCTCTGCCCAAATCTTACCTCCTTCAATGCCACTTTCACTTATTTCCCACTGCAGAGGGGTGATGGAGAGGCCAGACAATCATAAATCCATAGAGGAACACTGAAGACTTTTACAGGAGCACTCACGCTGAACTAAACTCTGATTGACATCTAACAGGCAAGGGCAAAAACTGGTTTTGTATTTCAAGCCTGAGGTTTAGAATAAAGTTCCTTCTAGTTCCATGGTCCTGAAATCCTCATCCTAGCTATACTCACTTTAATGTAGTCCTAGAAAACTCCTCTTGTCCACTGTGTAATCCTGGACTTGGCAACAAATGGTCACCAGGATCTGCTCCAGCTCAGCTGTTCTTGCAATTGGAGCCCAAGAAAAGGGTGACACTACTTTCATGGGCAGGGAAGCTAATCTGATGCATTCTTTTTTTTTTTTTTTTTGAGACGGAGTTTCACTCTTACCCAGGCTGGAGTGCAATGGCGCGATCTCGGCTCACCGCAACCTCCGCCTCCTGGGTTCAGGCAATTCTCCTGCCTCAGCCTCCTGAGTAGCTGGGATTACAGGCACGCGCCACCATGCCCAGCTAATTTTTGTATTTTTAGTAGAGACGGGGTTTCACAATGTTGACCAGGATGGTCTCGATCTCTTGACCTCGTGATCCACCCGCCTCGGCCTCCCAAAGTGCTGGGATTACAGGCTTGAGCCACCGCGCCCGGCCTGATGCATTCTTTGTACGTACACTAGCTTGGAGAAGCCAGCCCCACCGTGCAAGGGTGGAGAATCATTAGATAACTTACTCTGAAGAAAGGGCTGATGACATAAAGGGAATAAAGAAGTGATGAATCCATGAGAAAGTCCTCATAAGAAGGCCGGGCGGGGTGGCTAACGCCTGTAATCCCAGCACTTTGGGAGGCTGAGGCGGGCCGATCACGAGGTCAAGAGATCGAGACCATCCTGGCCAACATGGTGAAACCCCGTGTCTACTAAAAAATACAAAAATTAGCTGAGTGTGGTGGTGTCTGCCTGTAGTCCCAGCTACTAGGGAAGCTGAGGCAGGAGAATTGCTTGAACCCAGGAGGTGGAGATTGCAGTGAGCCGAGATTGCACCACTGCACTCCAGCCTGGCAACAGAGTGAGACTCCATCTCACCAAAACAAAACAAAACAAATAAAAAAACCTCTGTGCCTTATCTTTCTTATCCATAAATGATTATAATAATAGCAGCTTTCTCAGGATAGTAGAGAAATGCAATTGAAATAGCAGTGAGGTACCAAGCAGTGGTAGTTGCTGCCATTGATATGTATACAGGCCTTTCTGACTTTGAAAGACTGTTAAAGTACTGGCCAGTTATTGTGCCTATAGATTAAATCCATTTAGAGCTAATGGTTCTAATATCCTTAAGAACATTTTAGAGTTTAGGCCAGGCACCTCTGGTTATTGCTTGTTAGGACTGACTGCGCATGGGCAGGTTTCCATGCCATGAGACCCAAAGCACAGCTAAACCGAGTCAAATGCATGGCACACGTTTTTCTTTTCTTTCTTCGAGAACCTTCAGGGGTTTCTGGAGAGTCAGCACAGCCTGCCTTCCAGACACCTCTGAGCTTTCTTGGTTGTGTGCCTTTCATTTTCCTTTGCCCTGAGCATCCCTTGCACCCACTAAGCCCCCAAGCGTGCCTTTGGAAGACAAGCTCAAGCAACCTTGGTGTAGTTAAGTTTTGACACTGAGAGGTATAGTAAGGCCAAAACTACAGATACGATTCCCAGGTTTGCAGGCCCTGATAATGAGGAAACCTTGAACAGAGCAACATGCGAAGCTCAGGCTGAATTGATAACTCTGAATATTGCCATGGAGGCTTCTTGGGTGACAGGCTACTTCTGTTCCCTTTTTCCTCCTCCAAGAAAATTTTCTGCTGGGGACTTACCTAGGGGGACTGCCTGGCCCACAGGGTTTTCCCTTCTCTGAGACAAGCCAACACTTAGAATGAACCCCAGTGGCCATGTCTAGGGTTCAGGACTCTGTCTCCCTGGGCAGAGCTGACTGATAGGGCTGTGGGCATCTAACCCAGGCAGGCACACCAGATTCTTTCTCCCGGGAATTTGAAACCTGAACAGTCTCTGAGCCTGGCAAGCTTGGAGCAGTGTCACATGAACCCCAGTGTCTTAGAATGAAGGTCCCTCGGCTGCCACAGTCCCTACCTGTCTAGGGCTGTTTGTTAGCCCTTCCTTCAGTCCCCAAAACCACCCTAGGCTCCTTCTAATAATGTCCTGTCTCTATTAGGTAGTCAGAGTTGCTTTGGGAGGACTCAAAACCAAGCCAAACAAGAAAGCCATTATAAGGCATGGGGCACTGGAAACAGCATGGACTTTGGGTCTTTTTTTTTTTTTTTTTTAACTCTTTCCACATCCAAGGTAGTTTTGAATTTTAGTTTTCAACTGGCCAGCTGTATAAATTTACACAAGTTACTTTTTCTTTTTTTTTTTTTTTTCTAACCCATTCCCAAGATAATAGTATACTTTTTCTTTTTTTTTTGAGACGGAGTTTCACTCTTGTTGCCCAGGCTGGAGTACGATGGCCCGATCTCGGCTCACTGCAGTCTCCCAAGTAGATTGGATTACAGGCTTGTGCTACCACGCCTGGCTAATTTTGTATTTTTAGTAGAGATTGGGTTTCTCCATGTTGGTCAGACTGGTCTCGAACTCCTGATTTCAAGTGATCTGCCTGCCTCAGCCTCCCAAAGTGCTGGGATTACAGGCGTGAACCACCGCGCCCGGGCTGTTTGTTTTTTGAGACAAGGTCTCACTCTGTTGCCCTAGCTGGAGTGCAGTGGTGTGAACGCTGTTCACTGCAGCCTCAACCTCCTGGGTTCAAGCAGTCCTCCTGCCTCAGCCTCCTGAGTAGCTGGGACCACAGGCATGCACCACCATGCCTAACTAATTGTAAGATTTTTTTGTAAAGATGGAATCTTGCTATGTTGCCCAGGCTGGGCTTGAATTCCTGACCTTAAGTGATCCTCCTGCCTTGGCTTCCCAAACATGCTGGGATTATAGGCGTGAGCCATCGTGCCTGGCAGTCTTTTTTTTCAATTGTAGTGAAATACACGTAGCATAAAGGTTACTCTCTCAGCCATGTAAGTGTATATGGCATTAAGTACATTCACATTATTGTGCAACCATAGGATGATCTTGTTTTAAAGCGATTTTAAATTGCAGTGTATTTTAATTTTTCTGCTGTATGCAAAATTGTCCTATGAATAAAAACTTTTAAACCCTTTGTCAGACCACCTGTCTCTGTTTTTCACACTGCAGTAACAGTATGAACTAGGTCAAGTCCTAAGCAGTTTTGAGCTCTGCCCTGGGAACAGTACTCAGAAGTTAGTGCTAGAAAGGAATTTAGGAGTTATCCGGTCCATGGGCCTTCCCTGATTTACATGATTGCCCATGTAGTTGGTTGTTCAGGCATCAAAACTTTACTGAGCCTCTGTGCCAGGAACTGGAAAGGGAACTGGGGAAAGGACACAGCCAGGGGTGGTAAGCCACTGTCCTTCCCAGTGGAGCTCATGGCTGTCCAGAGGCAGATATGGACTCAGGACAATAGGGGAAGGGGCTCAGTAAGCTGGAAAGTATGAGATGAGATTAAAAATGTAGCCTGGGCCAGGCGCAGTGGCTCACGCCTGTTATCCCAGCACTTTGAGAGGCTGAGGTGGGCAGATCACCCGAGGTCAGGAGTTCAAGACCAGCCGGACCAACATGGAGAAACCCTGTCTCTACTAAAAATACAAAATTAGCTGGATGTGGGGGCACATGCCTTTAATCCCAGCTACTTGGGAGGCTGAGGCAGGAGAATAGCTTGAAACCAGGAGGCAGAGGTTGCAGTGAGCCAAGATTACGCCATTGCACTCCAGTCTGAGCAAGAAGAGTGAAACTCTGCCTAAAAAAAAAAAAAAAAAAAAAAAAAAAAAAAAAAAAAAAAAAGCCTGGGACCAGATTTTAAAGCTTCAAATGTCATGGAGAAGAGTTTGGATTTTCTTTTCTTTTTTTTGCTACAGGTGATAGAGGGGTGGGAGTGGAGGTAGAGTCATGTGCATGTTAGAGTCAGTGCTGGCAGCATTGTAGATAGAGGGTGGGCTGGAGGGGTGCCAAATCAAGCTCAGTGAGAAACCTGTTGTACTCAGTAGCTTGGAAACATTAAATGTCTTTTAAAATCACACAGTGACAGAGCCAGGCCGTTTCTTCCTAAGCAAATGCAATAGGATGGATTTTTTTCAAAACTTTGCAACATCAGATTTTGCCAGCATTTCCTTCTAAAGAATGCTCTCTCCCATCCAGTCCATGTTCGTTCCCTGATTCCATTGCTGGTTTCCCCAAAGTCTCTCTAGGGGAAGGCCTCTCCTCAAGATCATACTAATAGGAATGAAACTTGCTAGAAAAATGTGAAGCATTCCTGAACACCACCTCCACACCGGCAGCAGGCTTCCCAATGCTATCTTTGTGCCTTCCAGATAAAGTGATCAAAGTTTCTCTAACGTCTGATTCCCCAGGCTGATTTACATGAGGAGGGGTGTGAGTGGGGAGGAGGGATAGGCATGATCTGCAGAGAGGATGCAGATGGAAATTTCTGTTCCAAAGGTGACGTCTCATGACTGACAGCACTGGATCTGCGTTAATAAGGAAACCAGCCCTACTCTCTGGCTGTGGGATCAGATGCAAAATCTAAGGAACAGTTCAACTTCAATGTCGAAGCTGGAAGGGGGAGACCAGACCTGGAGGCAAGTGCTCTTGGCTTTATGCCCAGTATCCTTTCCACAGCCTCCTGCTGCTCTCATCCAATAGTGCATGTGTATGCGTGTATAAATAAGTAAAATTTGAGAGATGAATAAAACAACAGAAAGTGCCCTTAAGTTGCTGCATTTTTTAAAAGGTGCCACACTGGGTGCTGTGGCACATGTCTTTAGTCCCTGATACTCGGGAGGCTGAGGCAAGAGGATCTGTTGAGGCCAGGAGTTTGAGGTTGTAGCGTGTTATGATCATGTCTGTGAACAGCCACTGCACCCCCGCCTGAGCAACATAGCGAGACCCCTTCTTTAGAAAGACATTTTTAAGGCCAAGCACAGTAGCTCACGTCTGTAATCCCAGCACTTTGGGAGGCCAAAGTGGGTAGATCAAGAGGTCAGGAGATAGAGACCATCCTAGCCAACATGGTAAAACCCTGTCTATACTAAAATACAAAAAATTAGCTGGGCGTGGTGGTGCATGCCTGTAGTCCCAGCTACTTGGGAGGCTGAGGTAGGGGAATCCCTTGAACCTAGGAGGCGGAGGTTACAGTGAGCCAAGATAGAGCCACTGCGCCCCAGCCTCGTGACAGAGCGAGACTCTGTCTCAAAAAAAAAAAAAAGAAAGAAATTTTTAACAATGTGAAAAAGGTGCTGATTCCTAAAGAGTCCAGGTAAAAATGCTCAGCCTTGAGAAGCTGTATAGCCCAGTCTCCCTTTGTTCGTTTTAATGAACCTCATTCACTCCAGCACCCCTTTGTCATTAGTTTAAGATACCAGCACAGCTTCAAATGGTTATGGTTAGGTGGGCAAAATGGCCTAGGAGAAAACAAATGAGAGAGCCTGTGATTGGGGAATCCAGTCTCCATATGCACTAATTAACTTTTTTCTCCAGTCGTTCTCAATCTTAGCTGCACATTAGAATCAACTGGGCAGCTTTTACAAATCCCAAAGCTGCTGGGTGGAGTGGCTCACACCTGTAATCCCAGCACTTTGGGAGGCCAAGGCGGGTGGATTATGAGGTCAGGAGTTCAAGACCAGCCTGGCCAACATAGTGAAACTCCATCTCTACTAAAAATACAAAAATGAGCCGGGTGTGGTGGCACTCAGCTGTAATCCCAGGCAGGAGAATTGCTAACCTGGGAGGTGGAGGTTGCAGTGAGCCAAGACCATGCCATTGCACTCCAGCCTATGAGACACAGTGAGACTCCATCTAAAAAAAAAAAAAAATCCCAAAGCCCAGGCACCAAACCAAACTAATTACATTAGAATCTCTAGGGGTGGGACCCAGACATTAGGAATTAAAAAAAAAAAAAAAAAAAAAAAAAACCCAGGCGATTACACTGGGTAGACAAGGTGGAGAACCACTCCTTTCTCTTTTCCAGCGTCATGTCCTGTCTGTATCTCTTACTCTACCAGCATGTCATAAATGTTTGGCAATCTTTGTTAAAAAAAAAAGACAACTAGGAAAGATTGCAGACAGATTGCTATATCTTTCTATCAGGTTAAAATACATTTAAGGCAGCTGGGCGCAGTGGCTCACACCTGTAATCCCCGCACTTTGGGAGGCTGAGGCGGGCGGATCACAAGGTCAGGAAATCGAGACCATCCTGGCCAACATGGTGAAACCCCGTCTCTACTAAAAATACAAAAAAATTAGCTGGGCGTAGTGGCACACGCCTGTAGTCCCAGCTAATTGGGAGGCTGAGGCAGGAGAATTGCTTGAACCCAGGAGATGGAGGTTGCAGTGAGCCGAGATCGCGACACTGTGCTACAGCCTGGGCGACAGTGCGAGACTCTGTCTCAAAAAAACAAACTAAAAAAGCAATTAAGGCTGGTGGGGTGGCTACGCAGGAGGCTAAAGCAGGAGTATCACTTGGGCCTAGGAGTTGGAGGCTGCAGTGAGCTAGGATCCTGTCAATATATTCCAGCCTGGGTGATGCAGTTTTTGTTTGCTTTGTTTTTTTAATAAACGGAGTCTCACTCTGTTGCCAGACTGGAGGCTGGAGTGCAGTGGCACGATCTTGGCTCAGTGCAACTTCAGCTTCCCAGGTTCAAGCGATTCTCCTGCCTCAGCCTCCCGAGTACTTCTAATCCTCAGCTGAGATTAGAAGTGTGTGCACTATGCCAGCTAATTTTTGTATTTTTAGTAGAGACAGGGTTTTGCCATGTTGTCCAAGCTGGTCTTGAACTCCTGACCTCAGGTGATCTGCCTGCTGCAGCTTCCCAAAGTGCTGGGATTAAAGGTGTGAGCCACTGCGTCTGGCGGACCCTGTGCCTTTTTTCTGTTTTATTAATTTATAAAAGAGAATTTTATAAATTTATATATATATATACATGTATATATATATATAAATTTAT
>NW_022436966.1:3509958-3580460 GCF_009761245.1 Sapajus apella
TTCCCTTCTCCTGATTGTAACCTGTGTCTTAAAAAATAAAATAAAAGGCCGGGTATGGAGGCTCACCCCTGTAATCCCAGCAGTTTGGGATGCCAAGGCGGGTGGATCACGAGGTCAGGAGTTTAAGACCAGCCTGACCAACATGTTGAAACCCCAACTCTACTAAAAATACAAAATTTAGTTGGGTGTGGTGGCACACACCTGTAGTCCCAGCTACTTGGGAGGCTGAGGCAGGAGAATCGCTTGAACCTGGGAGGCAGAGGTTGCAGTGAGCCGAGATTGCGCCACTGCACTCCAGCCTGGGCGACAGAATGCATCTCAATAAAATAAAATAAAATAAATATACAACGTAAGTGTTTCTGAGGATGGATTTTTAACTTGAATGTTTTCAGCCCAGCTCCTTGTATTGGCAGCCTCTATTGTATTAGGACATATGTCTGTGGTGCCCCCCAATTAGACCCTAAGGTCTTTGCCATTAGGGAGGAAGTTTGGCCTAATGGCTAACAGGGAGTTCTGGAAGCCAACAGACAGGGGTTCTGACCTAGGGCAAGTTACTAAATCAGTGCTAAGTATCTCACAAGTAGTCAACCTTATAAAAACTGGAGCTGCTGTTATTTTTATATATAGCTTTGTATTTCATGTTTCCTTGGGCAAAGTGGTTGTCCAATAAAAGTTCATTGGCTGATGGGCTTAGTGCAGCACTATCCAATATAAATATAAAAAGCCATATATATAATTTCAAATTTTCTAGTGGCCATATTGTAAAAAGTAAAATGAAACAAGGGAAATTAATTTTTTTTTTTTTTTTTTTTGAGACGGAGTTTTGCTCTTGTTACCCAGGCTGGAGTGCAATGGCGTGATCTCGGCTCACCACCACCTCTGCCTCCTGGGTTCAGGCAATTCTCCTGCCCCAGCCTCCTGAGTCGCTGGGATTACAGGCACGTGCCACCATGCCTAGCTAATTTTTTGTATTTTTAGTAGAGATGGGGTTTCACCATGTTGACCAGGATGGTCTCGATCTCTTGAGCTTGTGATCCACCCGCCTCGGCCTCCCAAAGTGCTGGGATTACAGGCTTGAGCCACCGCGCCCGGCCGGGAAATTAATTTTAATAGTACAGTTCCTTTAACTCCATATCCAAATACATTTCAACATGTAGTCAGTATTTTTAAAGTATTAATACATTATTGATTTTGGCCAGGTAGGGTGGTTAATACCTATAATCCCAGCACTTTGGAAGGCCAAGGCAGGAGGATCACTTGAGCCCAGGAGCTCCAGAGCAGCCTGGACATCATAGCAAGAACCTATCTCTGCAAAAATATAGAAGATTAGCTTGGCATTGTGGCACGTGCCTGTGGTCCCAGCTGCTCAGGAGGCTGAGGCAGGAGGAACACTTGAGCCCAGAGGTTTGAGGCTGCAGTGACCCGTGATCATGTAAGACCCCCATCTCAAAAAAAAAAAAAATATATATATATATATATATATATATGGAGAGAGAGAGCTTTTTTTTTTTTTTCTTTTTGAGACAGAGTCTCTCTTTGTCACCCAGGCTAGAGTGCAGTGGCACCATCTCAGCTCACTGCAACCTCCACCTCCCAGTTCAAGCGATTCTCCTGCCTCAGCCTCCCAAGTGGCTGAGAGTACGGGCGCCCGCCACCACTCCCATCTAATTCTTGTAATTTTAGTAGAGATGGGGTGTTGCCATGTTAGCCAGGCTAGTCTCGAACTCCTGACCTCAGGTGATTCACCCACCTTGGACTCCCAAAGTACTGGGATTACAGGCGTGAGCCACAGCACCCAGCCTATAATGAGCTATTTTAAAATCTTTCCCACCCCCGTACTAAGTTTAAGATCCAGCATATGTTTTACATCTTTATTCAGACTAACCATATTCCAAGTCTTCAACCGCCGCATGTGACAAGTGGCTGCTGTGTTGGACAGGACAGGTTAAATGTTTCCTTCATGTCCCCAAACCTGCACATTATAAGTTTCTACTAAATGTGCACCCCCTGGGCTGCCCTGTCTCTTGCTGAGGAACCCTCCTTACAGTTCATGCACATGCTCTGCTTAGGCCTTCTCTTTCAGCTTGGGCCCACTGGAAAAAGCCCACATTTTTTTAGCTTACTGTATCCCATCCTTGTGCAAACATTGCCATGCCTTTGCAAGATCCATTGGCTTCAACTTCACTTGGATTTATCTGCTTACACCAGATTTGGGACCATAGGAAGAAAGTTACATTTTTTTGTCTTAATTTATTTTTTTGAGACAGAGTCTTGTTCTGTCACCAGGCTGAAGTGCACTGGGATGATCTCAGCTCACTGCAACCTACACTTCCCGGGTTCAATTGATGTTCCTGCCTCAGCTTCTAGAGTAGCTGAGAGCATGCCCAGTTAATTTTTGTATTTTTAGTAGAGATGGGATTTCACCATGTGGGCCAGGATAGTCTCGATCTCTTGACCTCGTGATCTGCCAACCTTGGCCTCCCAAAGTGCTGGGATTTCTGGCGTAAGCCATTGCGCCTGGCCTTTTGTCTTACTTTTTTTTTTTTTTTTTTTTTTTTTGAGACGGAGTTTCGCTCTTGTTACTCAGGCTGGAGTGCAATGGCGCGATCCGGTTCACCGCAACCTCCGCCTCCTGGGTTCAGGCAATTCTCCTGCCTCATTACAGCCGAGGAGGTCAAGAGATTGTCTTACTTTTTACAAAAGTATTTGGTTGGCCCCAAAGGCAGCCTATGCAGGGGCAGAGTAGGAATGTTACAGGAGCCTCTGTACCTGTGACTCTTCCCACCCAGGCCCCGCCCCTCTGGGGGTGGCAGCCCTGTGGCCTTTGCAGCCAGGCAGCATGAGTCATTTTGGTCACTTGTTAAACCTTAGCTTCAGACTCAGAGCTGCTTTTGTTTTTCAGCTGAATAGGCAGCCCTGAAAACACACACACACACACACACACACACACACACACACACACACACACGAAGAGAACGAGGCTGAGGGCTTGGTTCTTAAGTGGGAGAACATACTGATTGTCATAATTAATATCACATTCCTGAACCTGGCCTTTCGCTGACACCCTAGGGGCCGATGGTCTCTGTCTGGGAAGCTCTCTATTCTTTCACTTAGGGCAGGAGGTTGGGGAAGAATTCAGATTCTGACCAAAGGAACAAGGCAGGAATTCATCCTCCTATCACTGAGGGGACGTCCACAACCCAGACAGGGCCCCACTCCTCCAGCCAGGGCAGCAGAGCCTCTCCTTGTCCTTGCACCCAGGGTTGGAGATTGTCTCCATACATCTCAATTAACGTCTTAACCCCAGTGGTTCTCAACCATGGCTGCATGTTAGACTCACCCAGGGAGCTTTAAAAATTCCCGATGTTCAGGTCAAAAACCAGACCAATTAACTCAGAACCTTTGAGGCCTTTACCCTTTGACCAGGTGGATTTATGACTTACAGGCTCAGACAGAGCCATAGGCTCCGTCCAGCAGTCCTTTAGTACCCTGGAGTCCAAGCCCCAACAGTTTCCAGGCCCAAGGACATTGAGTGGACACCCTCACTGTTCTCTGGGTCCCCTCTGTCCTTCCTCAGCCAGTCTGGTTGAGAAAGTGCAGAGAATGGAATACTCGTTTTTTCCCACTTCAGAGAAAGCTAGCAGTGTCCCCACCACGGCTGGCCACGCACTCTGTACTCTGCTCCGTATGCTTTTCCCTCTGTCTCTTTCTCAAAACTTTAGTCTGTTTTCTGGTCTTTTCTCCTTAAGCTTATGAACACCCTTGTGTCACTACCACCTAAAAATCCCAAATCCTTACCTCTACCCTGTCTCCCCTTCAACTTACCTCTTAGCTTAGCTGTTTCTTTTCTTCCTTTTCTTTTTTTTTTTTTTTTTTTTGAGACAAGGTCTCGCTCTGTTGCCCAGGCTAGAGTGCAGTGGTGCAATCACAGTCCACTGCAGCCTCAAACTCTCAGGCTAAAGCAAGCCTCCTGCCTCAGCCCCTGGAGTAGCTGGGACTACAGGTGCCAGCCACCGCACTCAGTTGATTTTTTTTTTGGAGACGGAGTCTCACTCTTTCGCCCAGGCTGGAGTGCAGCGGTGCAGTCTCGGCTGACTGCACCCTCTGCATCCTGGATTCAAGTGATTCTCCTGCCTCAGTCTCCCGAGTAGCTGGGATCACAGGTGCCCGCCACCACGCCCGGCTAATATTTGTATTTTTAGTAGAGACGGGGTTTCACCATGTTGGTCAGGCTCTTCTCGAACTCCTGACCTCAGGTGATTTGCCTGCCTCGGCCTCCCAGATTGCTAGGAATACAGGCGTGAGCCACAGTGCCCGGCCCTTCCTTACCTGTTTTCCGTCTCTCCGCTGTTTGCTATGTGGCTGTATAGATCACTTCCTCTCCCTTGAAATTCATCTTTGGTTCTGGTGACTCCGTTTTTTTACTAATTCCACTTATTTTTGTGATGTTTCTTCCTAGCTTCCTCTTCCTCAGCTAAGCCTTGAGATTACTGTTCCCCAGTTCTTATCTTTGGCCTTCTCTCCAGTTGGAATTTATCCATCCCAAGGCTTTAACTACTATCTATCTGATGTTAACTCCCAAATCGTTGTCGCTAGTTCAGATTTCTTTTATGTCCATCCAACTACTGGACACTTCCACACTAATATCTTTCTAATCCTGTCCAAAATGGAACCCATTATTTTCTTCCCATCAGATTCGTTCTCCTTCTAGTCATCAGACTTGACAATGAAACACTTAGAAGCATTACCATAAAAGTTAGGAATAAGAAAAGGTGCCTGCTGCCATCACTGTTATTTAGAATTATTCTGGAAGATCTATTCAATTAGATAAAATCTTGTTGTTTTTTTTTTCTTTTTCTTCTTTTTTTTTTTTTTAGATAAAATCTTATAAGAAAAAGAAATAAGGCTGAGCATGGTGGCTCATGCCTGTATTCTTAGTAATCTGGGAGGCTGAGGCAGGAGGATTGCCTGATGTCAGGAGTTTGGGACCATCCTGGCCAACATGGAGAAACCCCGTCTCTACTAAAAATACAAAAATGAGCCAGGCATGGTGGTGCGTGCCTGTATTTCCAGCTCCTTGGAAGCTGAGGCAGGAGAATTGCTTGAACCTGGTACACGGAGGTTGCAGTGAGCCAAGATTGTGCCACCGCACTGCAGCCTGGGTGACAGAGTGAGACTCCATCTCCAAAAAAAAAAAAGCAACACTTGCTAGAAAGATACCAATATTTGTAGTTGTGGAAAATACCAGAGAATCACATGAAAAACAGAACTAATCAAAGAACAAAAACTAATAAAAAAAACAGTAAGGTTTCCTGTTATAAATTAATAACACTAAGATAATAGCATTGCTTCATGCCATTATTCCTTCATTCATATAAAAACTTTTATTGAGAACCTACAATGTGGAGGCACTGTTTCTTAGGCTCTGTGGCTATTTTTTTTGAGACAGAGTCTTGCTCTGTTGCCAGGTACCAGGCTGGAGTGCAGTGGCACAATCTCGGCTCACTGCAACTTCCGCCTCCCAGGTTCAAGCAATTCTCCTGCCTCAGCCTCCTGAATAGCTGGGACTACAGGCGCACGCCACCATGCCCAGCTAATTTTTGTATTTGTCAGTAGAGACAGGGTTTCACCATGTTGGTCAGGAGGGTTTCAATTTCTTGACCTTGTGATCCGCCTCAGCCACCTAAAGTGCTGGGATTACAGGGCTCTGTGGCTATTATGAACAAAAGTTATGTGGTCTCTGCTCTCATGAAGTTTACATTCTAGTAATAAGAAACAAAGCTGGGCACGGTGGTTCATATCTGTAATCCCAACACTTTGGGAGGCAGAGGCGGGAGGATCACTTGAGGTCAGGAGTTCAAGACCAGCCTGGCCAACATGGTGAAACCCCATCTCTACTAAAAATATAAAAATTAGCCCGGCATGGTGGCACACACCTGTAATCCCAGCAACTCGGGAGGCTGAGGCAGGAGAAATTGCTTCAACCTGGGAGGTGAAGGTTGCAGTGAGCCAAGATTGCACTATTGCACTCCAGCCTCGGTGACAGAGTGGGAAATAAGATATTGTATTGGAAAAATTTCCACTTCTTTTACTTTTTTATTTTCTTAATTAATTAATTAATTAATTATTTTGAGACAGAGTCTCGCTCTGTCGCCCAGGCTGCAGTGCAATGGCACAATCTCAGCTTGCTGCAACCTCTGGTTCCTGGGTTCAAGAGATTCTTCCACCTCAGCCTCCTCAATACTGGGATTACAGGCACCCACCATCATGCCTGGCTAATTTTTGTATTTTTGTAGAGACAGGGTTTCTCCATGTTGGCCAGGCTTGTCTTTAACTCCTGACCTCAAGTGATCCACCCACCTCAGCCTCCCAAAATGCTGGATTACAGGCATGAGCCACCTCGCCCAGCTATTTATTTATTTTTTTTGAGACAGTCTCTCTCTGTCACCCAGGCTGGAGTGCAGTGGTGCAATCTCAGCTCACTGCAACCTCCACCTCCTGGTAAATTTAAGCCATTCTCCTACCTCAGCTTCCCTAGCAGCTGGGATTAGAGATGCCCACCACCATGCCCAGATAATTTTTGTATTTTTAGTAGAGATGGGGTTTCACCATGTTGGCCAGGCTGGTCTCAAACTCCTGACCTCAAGTGATCCACCCACCTTGGCCTCCAAAAGTGCTGGGATTACAGGCGTGAGTCACCACATCCTGCCAAAACTTCCACTTCTAATAACAACCACAAATAAAAAATATGCAGGAAAAAACTCAACCAGTAACATGAACGACATTGTAAAGAAACCATTCAGAGCCATAAAGGGAATCTTTAAAAATGAAAAGAGGCTGGGCACGGTGGCTCATGCCTGTTATCCTGGTACTTTGGGAGGCCGAGGCAGGAGGATCACGAAGTTGGGAGTTCAAGACCAGACAGGATGGTGAAACCCCGTCTCTACTAAAAATACAAAAAAATTGGCTGGTGAAGTGGCTCATGACTGTAAACCTGGCACTTTGGGAGGCCGAGGCAGGTGGATCCTCTGAGGTCAGGAGTTCGAGACCAGCCTAGCCAACATGGTGAATCCTGGTCTCTACTAAAAATACAAAAATCAGCCAGTCATAGTGGTGGGTGCCTGTAATCCCAGCTACTCAGGAGGCTGAGGCAGGGGAATCACTTGAACCTGGAATGCAGAGGTTGCAGTGTGCCAAGATTGCACCATTGTACTTCAGCCTGGGCTGAACAGAGTCAGACTCCGTCTCAAAAAAAGAAAAAAACAATTTGCCGGTCATGGTGGTACACACCTGTAATCCGGCTACTCAGGAGGCTGAGGCAGAGAATTGCATGAACTCGGGAGGCAGCGATTGCAGTGAGCCAAGATCATGCCACTGCATTCCAGCTCCGGTAACAGAGAAAGACTCCATCTCAAAAAATAAATAAATAAAATAAAATAAATACTATGTACTTAGGTTGGAAAATGTAGTATGAATTTTAAATTTTAATTAATTTATTTTGGCAGTACTTTGATGTAATAAGAATCAAAAGTTTAAATGAAAAAAATAATTTTATTTTGTATTTAAAAATATTTTCTGATATATTCTGAGGCAGACTTCTGTTTGAGCCCGCATTTTGGGTAAAAAGTTTCTTATACTGTAAAACTTCCGTTTGAGGAAATAATTTTAAAATGTTGAAAAATGATAAAAGGCTAGTACTACCGGTCATTACCATTTAGTCCTCAGAATGAATAACCAAACAGTGTGGAGCTGGCACAGGAAAAGACAGATATGTCAATAACACAGAAAAGTCTAGAATAAAAAAGGTGTTATAAAAGCATCACACATCAATAGGGAAAAGGATAGACTACTTAGGGAAAGACAAAATCTTTCATCTTGATGACAAATCTCATTAAGGTAGTTGCTTGCAGTTCTAATCGGGCTGTGTTGCCTAGTCTAGGTTTTACCAAGAGTTCTGCATTTGATTAGAAATGTCTTCCTGGGGCCCGGGATGGGGAGACAGATTTACTCAGGCCACATATTTTCCCTTCCTGGATTATTCAATAAAAATCACTGGGACAACAAACTCACATTTTGGGTAAAAAAATTATTAGCTCTTCCCGTTGTATATAATATATACCCAAGTAAATTTCAGATGGTTTAGAGTTAAATGGTATATATATATATATAAAAGAAACACAAAATACTAGGAGGAAAGAAGAGGAAATTTTGAAAAAAAATTATTGAAGTTAGGGAAGGACTTTCCAAGCCTGACTTTCAAGACAGAAATGATAAAGCTAAAGATTGATAGATTTAGCTACTTAATCATTAGATACTTCTGCAGAGCAGAAGTTAAAAGAAAACTGATGCATTAAAAAAGTGCACTATATAAGATAAAGGGTTAATATTTTACTATATAATGAGATGCTCAATCAGTAGGAAAAATATGAACACCCCAATAGAAAAAGGTGACAAAGATATGAATAGACAGACAATTCACCAAAGGAGAAATGCAAACAGCTGAGAGATACATAACATTTCTTTTTACTCACCAGTAATCCAAAAAATGAAAATTAAAACAATGCTATTCCATTCTTTTCACCTGCCAGACTGACGAAGAAAAATCTCTAGTGTGCTTAAGGATGTGGGAAACGACACTGACATGGAGAAAATCCCAGCTAATTGGGCCTAGTCACGCTGGACACAAATTCTACTTTATAATGCTTTCCTATTTCAGAAAGCAGTCAAGCAGTAGAGGCATTTGCTGGTGAGATCTGCAGAAAATTGAGAAAGGAGGAGACCTCTATAGCTAAACTATAATTCTATAAATTTGTGGTTAGCAAGAATATCCTGTCAGACTGTTAATTCTAGTTTCCTTTTCTTATTCTAAAACGTCTATTCTGAAGAAATGGGTCATGAGGGCTTAGCCTATTTTCCCCTAACAAAGCTTTAACATCTTGGATACCCAAATCCCGTGCTAAAATTTTGGGTATAAACTGGCTCCATCTTAGGGTACAGTGAGACAGCCCCCTGTTGGGCATCACAGCATTGGCTTGAGGCCAAGAGGCCCACCCAGATGGGCCACTTCCTCCCCTGTGAGGAACCGGGAACTCACAGGTCTCCAGTCTTCTAATCCTGATCTGACACAGGTACAATAAACTTCATGTTTGTCATCTTGTTCTCGGTGGTGAGCTACAAAAATTAGCTGGGTGTGGTGTTGGGTGCCTGTAGTCCCAGCTACTCAGGAGGCTGAGGCAGGAGAATCCTTCGAACCTGGGAGGCAGAGGTTACAGCGAGCCGAGAACAAGCCACTGCACTCTGCACTCCAGCCCGGGGTAAAAAACCAAAACGCAATTTCAAAAAAAAAAAAAAAAAAAAAACGGAAAGAAAAAGAATGCTCTTGCAATAAATAAGACAAAATGCCCATAATCAGGAAGAAAGGATGCAAAGGATATAAAGAGGCAGTTTATAAAAGAAAAAATATAAATTCAAAAATCATGAACCTTTCAGAATGCAAATTAAAATCACAAAGAGATCCTGCTTTTTGCTTAACAAATTAGCAAAGGCTAAAAAAAAAAAAAAAAGCAATATGATGCCCAGTGTTGGTGAAGGCACAGAAGCACAGTGATAAGAGGACACTTTGGTAAATCTTTCTGTAGAGAAGTGTTTCTCAAAGAGTAGTCGGGGCCTGTAGGGCTTCCTGAGATCCTTTCAGGGGTCTGAGAGGTCAAAACTATTTTCATAGTAATACGAAGATGTGGTTGGCTGTGGTGGCTCACGCCTATAATCCCATCACTTTGGGAGGTTGAGGCGAGTGGATCACCTGAGATCAAGAGTTCGAGATCAGCCTGGCCAACATGGTGCGACCCTGTCTTTACTAAAAAAAAAAAAAAAAAAAAAAATTCAGCTGGGTATGGCGGTGCACACCTGTAGTCCCAGCTACTTGGGACACTGAGGTAGGAGAATCGCTTGAACCTGGGAGGCAGAGGTTGCAGTGAGCTGAGATTGCACCACTGCACTCCAGCCTGGAAGACAGACAAGACTCCATCTCAAAAAAGAAACTAAGATGTTGTTTGCCTTTTTCACTCTCATTCGATTACTGGCATAGAATGTAATTATCCAGAGGTTAGATGATTTGTGATATCACATGTGATTAATGCAGAAACAAACATGAGAGTGTATTCTACTGTCAGACATTAAGGAGATTTGCAAAAATGTAAATGCCACTAAATATTTTCTCACACTAAGTAATTTTTGTTTTGGAAAATTGTTTCCTTTTTTTTTTTGAGATGGAGTCTCGCTCTTGTTACCCAGGCTGGAGTGCAATGGCACAATCTTGGCTCACCACAACCTCCACCTCCTGGGTTCAAGCGATTCTCCCGCCTCATACTCCTGAGTAGCTGGGATCACAGGCATGCGCCACCATGCCTGGCTAATTTTGTATTTTTAGTAGAGACAGGGTTTCTCCATGTTGGTCAGGCTGGTCTCAAATTCCCAACCTCAGGTGATCTGCCTACCCCAGCCTCCAAAAGTGCTGGGATTACAGGCATGAGCCACTGCGCCCAGCCAGAAAACAGTTGTTTGTTTATTTTGAGATGGAGTTTTGCTTTTGTTGCCCAGACTGGAGTGCAATGGCATGATCTCAGCTCACCACAATCTCTGCCTCCTGTATTCAAGTGATTCTCCTGCCTAAGCCTCCTGAGTAGCTGGGTTACAGGCATGTGCCACTATACTTGGCTAATTTCCCATTTTTAGTGGAGACGGGGTTTCTCCATGTTGGACAGGTTGTTCTTGAACTCCCGATCTCAGGTGATCCGCCCGCCTCAGCCACCCAAAGTGCTGGAATTACAGGCGAAAGCCACCATGCCCAGCCAAATAACTTTTAAGAAAATGAGGCAGTGGATCACGAGGTCAGGAGTTCGAGACCAGCCTGACCAACATGGTGAAACCCTGTCTCTACTAAAAATACAAAAATTAGCCAGACGTGGTGGCATGTGTCTGTAATCTCAGCTACTCAAGAGGCTGAGGCAGGAGAATTGATCCAACCCAGGAGGCAGAGGTTGCAGTGAGCCAAGATCGTGCCACTGCACTCCATCCTGGGCAACAGAGCGATTCCATCTCAAAAACAAAAACAGAATGCAACAATCTTGCATGTTCTTCACATGTACCCCAAAACCTAAAATGCAATAAAATAAATAAATGGGGGGAAAAAAAACAGAAACAAAAACCAAGGCTGGGTGCTATGACTCAGGTTTGTAATCCCAGCACTCTGGGAGGCCAAAGTAGGTGGATCACCTGAAGTCAGGAGTTCAAGACCAGCCTGGCCAACATGGCAAAACCCAGTCTACTAAAAACACAAAAATTAGCACACACCAGTAATCCTATCTACTCGGGAGGCTGAGGCAGGAGAGTCACCTGAACCTGGGAGGCAGAGGTTGCAGTAAGTGGAGACTGCGCCACTGCACTGCACTTTATCCTGGATGACAGGATGAGACTCCATTTCAAGAAAAGAAAAAAAAAAAAAAAAAAAAAGAAAAGAATCAAGGCCAGGTTTTGTGGCTCACACCTGTAATCCCAGCACTTTGGGTGGCTGAGGCGGGCCAGTCACTTGAAGTCAGGAGTTCTAGACCAGCCTGGCCCACGTGGAGAAACCTCATCTCTACTAAAAATACAAATATCTGGGTGTGGTGGCGGGTGCCTGTAGTTCTAGCTACTAGGGAGGCTGAGGCAGGAGAATCTCTTGAACTCAGGTAAGCTGATATTGCGCCACTGCACTCCAGCCTGGGTGACAGAGCGAGACTGAGTTAAAAAAAAAAAGAAAAATGTACAAACAAATGTACATAAACAGGAGAGAGGTTTAAAAAATGACATATGATTAACAAATAAAAAGACCACAAAATTGTAGTATTTATTGTAGTGAAAATGTTCACAGATTTTTAAGGTAAAAAATGGGGAAAAAATAGAAGATAATGAAAGAATAGTCTTTTCAACAAATGATGTTGGCACAACTGGATATCCACATGCAACAGAACGAATTTGGACTCTTACGCCATATACAAAAATTAACATAAAATGAATCAAAGACTTAAAGCTGAGATCATGAAGATTTATATTTTTATTTTCTTTCTTTGTGTTTTCGTCTAAGAGTTTTGTAGTTCTAGTTCTTACACTATAAAACTCATAAAAGAAAACATGAGTATAAATCTTCATGACCTAAATTAGGCAATGGTTTCTTACATATGACAATAAAAGCACAAGCAGCCACTACCAAAAAAAAAAAAAGAAGAAAAGAAAAGGGAAAAAGAAAAAATTGGTCTTTATTAAAATTAAAAACGTTTGTGCTTCAAGGACATTATCAAGAAAGTTATGACAACTCACAGAATGGGAGAAAATATTTACAAATTATATGTCTAATAAGGTTCTAGCACATAGAATATATAAAGAACTCTTATAATTCAACACTAAAATAGGCAAAGGATTTTATTTATTTATTTATTTTTTGAGATGGAGTCTTGCTCTGTTGCCCAGACTGGAGTGTGCTGACATGATCTCGGTTCACTGCACTCTCCATTTCCTGGGTTCAAGCAATTCTTCTGCCTCAGCCTCCTGAGTAGCTGGGACTACAGGCACATACCATGGCACTTAGCTAATTTTTTTTTTTTTTTTTTTTTTTTACTTTTAGCATTTTTAGTAGAGATGGGTTTTCACTATGTTGCCCAACCTGGGGAGGATGTTAATAAACATTTCTCCAAAGAATATACATAAATTGGCTGGGCATGGTGGCTTATGCCTATAATCCCAGCACTTTGGGAGGTTGAGGTGGGTGGATCACCTGAGGTCAGGAGTTTGAGACCAGCCTGGTCAACATGGTAAAACCCCGTCTCCACTAAAAATACAAAAATTAGCTGGGTGTGGTGGAAGGTGCCTGTAATCCCAGCTACTTGGGAGGCTAAGACAGGAGAATCGCTTGAACCTGGCAGGCAGAGGTTGCAGTGAGCTGAGATTGTGCCTTTGTCCTCCAGCCTTGTGGACAATAGTGAGACTGAGTAAAAAAAAAAAAAAAAAAAAAAAAGGTATATAAATGGCCAATAAGCAAATGAAAAGACACTCAATTAGGGAACTGCAGGTCAAAACCACAGTGAGGTGTCACTTTATACCCCCAAAAATGGCTACAGGAAAAAAAAGAAAAAAGAAAAAAAAGTGGTGGGGCATGGTGGCTTAAGCTTGTAATCCCAGCACTTTGGGAGACTAAGGTAGGCGGATCATTTAAGCCAGGAGTTTGAGACCAGCCTGGGCAACATGGCAAAACCTCAACTCTATTAAAAATTCAAAAAATTAGGCCAGGCGTGGTGGCTCATGCCTGTAATCCCAGTACTTTGGAAGGCTAAGGTGGGCGATCACCAGGTCAAGTGATAGAGACCATCCTGGCCAACATGGTGAAACCCTATCTCTACTAAAAAAGCAAAAATTAGCTGGGCGAGGTGGCTCACACCTGTAATCCCAGCACTTTGGGAGGCTGAGGTGGGTGGATCACCTGAGGTTCTGAGTTCGATACCAGCCTGACCAACATGGAGAAACCCTGTCTCTACTAAAATATAAAACTAGTGGGCTGTGGTAGCATATGCCTGTAATCCCAGCTACTGGGGAGGCTGAGGAAGGAGAATCGCTTGAACCTGGGAGGCAGAGACAGACTGTGCCATTGCACTCAAGCCTGGGCAAGAAGAGCGAAACTCCATCTCAAAAAAAAAGAAAGAAAGAAGTCCAGGCAAGGTGGCTCACGCCTGTAATCCCAGCACACTTTGGGAGGCCGAGGCGGGAGGATCACCTGAGGTCAGGAGTTCGAGACCAGCCTGGCTAACATGGTGAAATCCCATCTAAAAAAAAAAGAAAGAAAGAAAAGTACTGAATCATGCTGCTACAACATGGACAAACCTTGAAAACTTATATTAAATGAAAGAAGTCAGACACAAAAGGCCACCTATTATATAATTCTATTTATATGAAATGTGCAGAATAAACAAATTCATAGAGCCAGAAAGTAGACTAGTGCTTGCCAGAGACTCGAGGGTGGAGACGGGAGGTGACGGAGGATGGAAGGGACTGGTAATAGATGAAAAGGTTACTTTTCGGGGTGATGAAAATGATTGACATAAGATAGTGGTGATGATTACACAATCTTGTGAATATACTAAAAACCACTAAACTGTACATTTTAAAATGGCGAATTTGGCTGGGCACGGTGGCTCACACCTGTAATCCCAGCACTTGGTAGGCCAAGGTGGGCGGATCACTTGAGGTCAGGAGTTCGAGATCAGCCTGGCCAACATGGTAAAATCCCATCTCTCCTAAAAATACAAAAATTAGCTAGATGGGGTGGTGAGCAGCTGTAATCGCAGCTACTCAGGAGGGTGAGGCAGGAGAATTGCTTGAACCTGGGAGGTGGAGATTGCAGTGAGCCAAGATTGCACCACTGCACTCCAGCCTGGGTGATGGAGCGAGACTCTGTCTCACCATCCTGAAAAGCAGCGATTTCTGCATATATATATATATTTATATACTCTCTCTCTCGCTCTCTCTCTCTCTCTATATATATATATGTGCATATATATAGACACATAAACTATGTCTATATATATTGAAAAGTAGTATATTTATATATGCATACAACAAAGAATAGAGGATGTTAATAGCAACAAGAATTTTTTTTTTTTTTTTTTTGAGGGGGAGTTTTGCTCTGTCCCCCAGGCTGGAGTGCAATGGTGCAATCTCGGCTTACTGCGACCTCTGCCTCCCAGGTTCAAGCAATTCTCCTGCCTCAGCCTCCGGAAGCTGGGACTACAGGCTCACGCTGCCACACCCAGCTAATTTTTGTATTTTAGTAGAGAGAGGGTTTCACCATGTTGCCCAGGCTGGTCTCAAACGCCTGAGCTCAGGCAATCTGCCCACCTCGGCCTCCCAGAGTGCTAGGATTATGGGCGTGAGCCACTGTGCCTGGCCTACCAATAAGGATTTTTATATGTGTTAGATATTCATGTACGCTCTATAAAGATATATATTGCTTTCTTTTTATTTTTTATTTATTCTTTTTTTTTGGGACAGGGTCTCTCTCACCCAGGCTGGAGTGCAGTGGTGTGGTCACAGCTCATTACAGCCTGGACCTCCTGGACTCAGGTGATCCTCCCACCTCAGCCTTCTAAGTAGCTGGGACTATAGGTGTGTACTACCAAGTCCAGCTATTTTTTTTTTTTTTTTTTTTTTTTGTATTTTTGGTAGAGACAGGGTTTTGGCATGTTGCCCAGGCTAGTCTCAAACTCATAGGCTCAAGCAATCTTCACACCTTGGCTTCCCAAAGTGCTGGGATTACAGGCATGAGCCACCATTCCTGGCCTTTAAATTTTTTGTTGTTGTTGTTGTTTTTGTTTTTTGAGACAGAGTCTTGCTCTGTCGCACCAGGCTGGAGTGCTGTGGTCCGATCTTGGCTTACTGCAACCTCTGCCTCCTGGGTTCACGAGATTCTCCTGCCCTCAGCCTCCCAAGTAGCTGGGAATACAGGTGCTCGCCACCACACCCAGCTAATTTTTTTGTATTGTTAGTAGAGACAGGGTTTCATCATGTTGTCTAGGATGGTCTTGATCTCCTGACCTTGTAATCCACCCTCCTTGGCTCCAAAAGTGCTGGGATTACAGGCATGAGCCACGGTGCCCGGCTTTTTTTTTTTTTTTTTTTTTTTTTAATATAATAGAGACAAGGTCTATTCCTGGCCTTAACTGATCTTCTTGCCGTGGCCTCCCAAAGCGCTGGGATTATAGGCATAAACCACTGTTCCTGGCCTTTAAATTTTTGTTTTTGTTTCTTTTTTTTTTTTTTTCTGAGACGCAGTTTCGCTGTTGTTACCCAGGCTGGAGTGCAATGGCGCGATCTCGGCTCATCGCAACCTCCGCTTCCTGGGTTCAGGCAATTCTCCTGCCTCAGCCTCCTGAGTAACTGGGATTACAGGCACGTGTCACCATGCCCAGCTGATTTTTTGTATTTTTAGTAGAGACGGGGTTTCACCATGTTGACCAGGATGGTCTTGATCTCTTGACCTCGTGATCCACCCGCCTCGGCCTCCCAAAGTGCTGGGATTACAGGCTTGAGCCACCACGCCCGGCCCGTTTTTCTTAACTATAATAGAGACAAGGTCTCACTATGTTGCCCAGACTGGTCTCTAACTCCTGGCCTCAACTGATCCTCCTGCCTTCACCTTCCAAAGTGCTGGGAGTATAGGTGTCAATCCACCATGCCAGGCTTCATATATTGCTTCCTTGATTGAAAAATTGGGCAGGCTGGGCATGGTGGCTTACACATATAATCCTAGCACTTTGAGAGGCTGAGGCAGGTGGATCGCTTAAGCCCAGAAGTTCGAGACCAGCCTGGGTAACATGGTAAAACCCTGTCTCTATAAAAAGTACAGAAAAACCCAGCCACTGTGGTGCCTCACAACTGTAGTCCCAACTACTCGGGAGGCTGAGGTGGGAGGATTGCTTGAACCTGGGAGGCGGAGGTTACAGTGAACCTAGATTGTGCCACTGAACTCCAGCCAGTGTGACAGAGTGACGCCCTGCCTCTAAATAAACAAGAAAAAAGGCTGGCGAGGTGGCTCACGGCTGTAATTCTAGCATTTTGGGAGGCCGAGGCAGGTGGATCACCCGAGGTCAGGAGTTTGAGAACAGCCTGGCCAATATCATGAAACCCCATCTCTACTAAAAATACAAAAATTAGCCAGGCGTGGTGGCACATGCCTGTATTTCCAGCTACTTGGGAGACAGAGACAGGAGAATTGCTTGAACCTGGGAGGCAGAGGTTTCAGTGAGCCAAGATCATGCCACTGCATTCCAGTCTGGCGACAGAGTGAGCCTCTGTCTCAAAAAAGAAAAAAAAATAATAAATTAAAATTAAAAATAAATAAATAAAATAAGAAAAAGTCTAAAGTGACAGGCACGATAGATCAGGTATGTTCCGAGCAAATCTCTCTGAAGTTCTTCCTTTCTACTTCCTCCTCAATCAAGTGCCCATGAATAGTTACCCAAAATGCCAAGCTGGGGCTTGTTGCTGCCAGTTTTTTGTCAACTTCCGCTTTTCTCTCTTAGAGTGCTTACAGAAGGCCTGTGTGTCAGAAGTCAGCCCTGTGGCAGGAGGCAGAAGCTGGGATGGGTGCCCACAAAGGAAGCCTTATTTTCCAAAGCAGCCAGAGAATCATGGGTCCGAACTTACCCCGTCTTCTCAGATGGAGGACTAAGACCCAGAAAGATGGAGGAATTTGTCCAAGCTCTCCCAGTGAGCTGATACCAGAGCCAGGACTAGAACTCAGGTCTCCCAGTCTCAGCACAGAGTGATTTTCCTTGCAGAATGTTGCTGCTGAAACATTAGACTCCCCCAGTCCCCAATCCCCTCCTTTGCCTCACGCAAATATAGACACACACACGCACACACACACACTCGTACATGACCAGCTGGGGAGCCCTAGCACCCCAGGCAGGTAAGGAAGAAAAGCACAGCCAGGATCAGAAGGGTGAAGAAATAATGATGTCCCACAGGCAAGGATGCCCACACAGAATGGCTTTGGGGGAACTGCCAGTTATTTTGTACGGAAAGCTGAAGGTAGTGGCAGGAGAGTGGTGGGCCTTGCACTGGTGAGGCTGGGGGGGATCAGATGTTCAAGGGCCTGGAAAGCTGTGCTGAACAGTTTGGGTTTTCTTTCATAGACCACTGGGGTGAGGAGGGACTGGAAAGCCTTTGATCGGGGGACACATGTGTTTAGATTTGAATATTAGGAAGGCCCCTCAGGTGGCCAGGCTAGGTGAAGTGACCCGAGGACTTGGTAGTGGAAGGCTTCTCTTGCTGCGACTGCCTATGTGTACGTCTGGCTGGGCACTGTCTCACTAGCAGGAGGTGGCCGGCAGGGATGCTGGACAGTATGTAGTTCACCACTTGGGATAGCCAAGAGTAGCAAGGGTGAGGTGGGTTCAACTCACGAACTTCATGCTCTTGGTAAATACTGCTTACTTTTCAGAGTAAGCAGCTGCTCTAGGGGTGAACCCAAGGGTGGTGATTCACTGTCCAAACTACTGGCTGGAGGGGAGCACATGGTGGTCATGTACGCGCGCGCACGCGCACATGTGTGTGTATGTGTGTCTATATTTGCGTGGGGCAAAGGAGGGGATTGGGGACTGGGGGAGTCTAAACACATGATACAACTACTATGGCTGTGACACAACAGGTGTTTGTCAACCTGTTTGGGTTCTTCCCAACTATGGCAGTGGCTGTGGCCTAACAGCTGGTAGCAGGAACAAGGCTGTGACAAGAAACAGCAACTGCATAGGGGCCTCATCAATTTCCAGCCCTCCATCCAGAAGAGAACAGGACATGCTCAAGCTGCGCCAAAGAGAAAGGACAAAGGAGAGGAATTCTGAGATGCAAGTTCCTATGGAAGAGGGGACAGAGTTCAATTCCAACAGTCCAACAGACTAGGGCTAGAGCCATAGTCTTCTGTTACCTGTACCTTTAACATTCAGCTTACTATTGATTCCTTATTATCTGCCTTTAGTGAGGTTCCTTTCAAAACCAATAAAACAAAACAATCTTGTCCTCAATTCTCCCAGTCAAGTTTTTGACTTATTTCTTTCCCTCCTTTGCACCATCAAGTATTTGAGCAGTGGATACCCTTGCCTCCCTTCCCTCACCCACCATGCCCTCCTCTCCTGCTGCAAATTACCTTCCCCACATCACTCTTCTGAAATTCTGCTTCCCAAGCATACTCATTCCAGTGAAATTGTTTTCTCCAGAATTCCTTTGGTGTCTGAAAGGACGGGGGTGAAGGGGTAAAAAAACTATAAAGATTGGCCAGGCATGGTGGTTCATGCCTGTAATCCCAGCACTTTGGGAGGCCGAGACAAGCGGATAACCTGAGGTCAGAGGTTTGAGACCAGCCTGGCTAACATGGTGAAACCTCATCTCTACTAAAAATACAAAAATTAGCCAAATGTGGTGGTGTGCACCTGTAATCCCCACTACTTGGGAGGCTGAGGCAGAATTGCTGGAACCCGGGAGGCAGAGGTTGCAGTGAGCCAGGATTGCACCACTGCACTCGGGCCTGGGACATAGAGCTAGACTCATTCTGAAAAACGACAATGACAACAACAATGACAACAACAAAACTATTAAGATTTAGATACTGGGCTGGGAGTGGTGGCTCACGCCTGTAATCCCAGCACTTTGGGAAGCCGAGGTGGGTGGATCACGAGGTTAGGAGTTCAAGGCCACCTGGACAAGATGGTGAAACCCCGTCTCTACTAAAAATACAAAAATTAGCTGGGTGTGCTGGCAGGCACCTGTAATCCCAGCTACTCTGGGTGGCTGAGGCAGAGAACTGCTTGAACCCGTGAGGTGGAGGTTGCAGTGAGCTGAGATTGCACCACTGCACTCCAACCTGGCCAACAGAGAAAGACTCCATCTAAAAAAAATAATTCCAGCACTTTGGGAAGCTACGGCGGGTGGATTGCTTGAGCCCAGGAGTTCAAGACCAGCCTGAGCAACATAGTGAGACCCTGTTTCTACAAAAAAATACAAAAATTAGCCAGGCATGTTGGCACACACTTGTAGTCCCAGCTACCCAGGAGGCTGAGGTGGGAGGATCAGCTAAATCTGGGAGGTTGAGGTTGCAGTGAGCCGTGACTATGCCACTGAACTCCAGTGTGCATGACAGAGTGATAACTTGTCTCAAAATAAATAAAATAATTTAGGCCAGTTAAGGTGGCTCACAACTGTAATCCCAGCACTTTTGGAGGCTGAGGCCAGGCAGATCACCTGAGGTCAGAGGTTCAAGACCAGCCTGGCCAACATGGTGAAACCCCGTTTCTACTAAAAATACAAAAATTAGATCCTGTTGTAGTTCATGAGCATAACGATTGGGTGTTCATGTGCTTGTGTAAGATGTGCCACCCTTAAACCTTGTTACAACGTTGGCACATTACCCATCTGACATGAAAAAAATAAAAATACAAAAATTAGCTGGGCGTGGCGGCAAGAACCTGTCATCTCAGCTACTTGGGAGGCTGAGGCAGGAGAACTGCTTGAAGCCAGGAGGCAGAGGTTGCAGTGAGCTGAGGCACTTGTCTGGGTAAGAGTGAGACTCTGCCTCAGAATAAATAAATAAATAAATAAAGATTTCAATTAGAAAAATTTCTCTTGTCTGATTCATAAGAGATTTCACTTGTTTTTAAATATTTAATTTTTGTTTATATTTAATATTTAAATTTTGTGTTTATAATGCATATCATATGTAGAATTCTGCTTATATATAGCTTATAGATAAGCATGAGGATTAGCCTACATATATAATTTATAAGTAAACAAACATGTTATAAAGGTATATGCTAAAGACTTGCTATTGAAGGCCTACACTTTAAGAAAATGTTTGGAGACCACTGATTTTCAGTACGAAGCTCAAAGCCTTTGTTATGGCATTCAAGGCTGGTGATAATTTAGCCCCAGATAATTTTATGGCTTTTTCCACCTCCTCTGCCTCCCACTATCAAAGATCATATTCTAACTGTAATCAGCTACTAGACATCTTCCAAGTGCACCACAACAGCACGCTGTAGTTCAGAGTACTTTGCCCACAGTAGGTGTTCGATCAAGTCCATGGAATAACCACCTTACAGCATTATTGTCACTCCGTCAGCCCTGGACTGTTCCTCCCTGACTTCTCTCAAGGGCACCCTCCTGATATCTCTCCTGCTGCTTCAACTATTCCTTCGGTCCTCACTGGCTGCCTCTTCCATACACACTTTACAAATATTTGAGTCCCTGCTGTGGGTCAAGTATGGTGACAGGTACTAGAATATGCAGTGACCAAGAAAACCAGTTTCTTTGACCCAATAAGATACCCCAAAACTTCATCTCTAGTCCCTTCCCCTCATTTACCTCTGTCCTTATGCAGCTCTGACTTCGAGTCAGAGTCTTGTCTCCTGTTTCTAGCTATTTGTGGAATATTTCTGTCTGCATCTACTTCTATCACCATGCCTGAATTCACTGTTCCCTGTCTTTACATGTTTCTCTGGCCTCCACACCTAGTTTCATTTCATTTTTATTTTTTATTTTTACCTAGTTTCAATTTCTCTGCATTGACTAGCTCCTTTCCTTGCATTCCTATTGATATTGCTTGCCAGCCTGTATTAGAGCCTGCTTCTTCCTTGAGGGACTTTGGCAACTGCTATTCCTGCCTTTCATCTCTCCAAGTAGCAATTCATTTTGCCTTGCTGCCTTAAATCATTATTTTACAAATTACTGCCAGCTTTCCCCAATATAAGATGCAGTGAGGAAGAGGTTCAGGAAAGTTTGAGGCCCACTTTTCTTTTTTGAGACAGGTTCTTGCTCTCTTGCCCAGGTTGACTGCACTGGTGTGATCATAGCTCAATGCAGCCTTGACCTACCTTCCAGGTGCAGGGTGATCTTCTACCTCAGCCTCCCAAGTAGCTGGGACTACAGGTGCACACCACCACACTTGGCTAATACTTTTCTTTTTTTTTTTTTTCTTGTAGAGACAAGGTTTTGCCATGTTGCCCAGGTTCGTCTCAAACTCCTGAGTTCAAATGATCTGCCCACTTCGGCCTCCCAAAGTGTTGGAATTATAGGCATGAGCCACCACACCCAGCCTAATTTTTCGTATTAAGGCCTGCTTTTCATAAGGTGTTTGAACTGCTTCACCCAGCGTTTCAGGGGTTCTTTACAGACTATTCAGCTTGGTGTTTGAGGGTTCAAGCTTACTATCCACTCCTGCCTTGATATGGATTTGTGCTCATTGTTCCCAGAAAGCACGGTTCCCACTTCTGGGTCTTCACTAGGTCCCCCTCCCTCCCCACCTGTCTTGGCCTCTCAGTTCAACTCATTTAATACACATTGCTCTGTTCCTTACCTTTTAATCTTGTCTTCTCTGCCCAGATGTTGTGGCCTACCCTCGGCCCCCAGAAATGGGCCTTTTGGCTCTTTATAATCCAGAGCACACTGAAATTTAGTGTTCTAAGCACTGTTCTGTCCTACATACATGCTTTCATCTTATTTTCACAAGCCTAGGAGGTACTTTTAACATCTTTGTTTACAGAGATTAAATAATTTGCCCAAAGCCATGAATGAGAGGCAGAACTCAAATGTGAGAGCAAATTTGGGTTCCTTTCAGTGACTGCTTGCCTAATCCTGCATGGCCACAGTGTGAGGTGCATGGCAGGCCCCAATCTTAACCTCCACTCTCAGAACCAGGGATGTACCTCAGGAAGATGTCCTGTAGAGAATAAGCCTCAACAAATATTTACTGCAGATAATACTTCCCTCCCACAAGAACTCCTCTTTGCCATGAGTGATCTCCCATATCGGCTGGGGTTTGAACTACCCACTTTGGCACCTAGTGGTCTATTGTTTGATTCTATTGTTTTTTCTTTCCCTCATCTCAGGCTCTATTTTCGTGTACTATTGTTTCTAATGTTGCCTTTGCCTAGCAGAGTTTTCCTTCTCTCATCAGGTCAGGTCCCTCCCATTGGCTGATGTGGGTGAGGTTGCTCCGCCTTCACAGCAGGATCTTCCTCCACTGATGACAATCAGTGGCATTCAAATCTAAGACTCCTTTGGGAGTGTTAAAAATGCAGCTGATTAGTTTTGGGGTGGGACACAGGAATCTGCATCTTTTAACACCCAGATCTTCTTAGGTTATAGTCACTACATCAGTCTACATTCCTGCCTGTTAAGACTGACCCATTAAGGCAGGATTATTTCCTGGTATAGCGATTCTCTAAACATTGCACACAGCTGAAGAACTGGAAACTGGGCCTCTTTTGTTTCTGGAACACCACTTGGCAGGTGTAATAACATCCTCTGACAGGCTGCTTGCCACAGGTGCATGCTTGACACGTGCGTCTTGTTGGTACCATCCCCTCCCCCTTCCCACCCCTGCTGCCCAACCAAGACCCCTCCATTCCCACCACCACCCTGCAGCTGTTGCCCTTCTCCAAGCCCCCAATACCACCCCCCCATTGCCCTCCCTTCTCTTCCTTTCCCTCCCCCATAACCCTTCCCCAGGCTCCTCCCACCTCAGAATATTTTTTTTGTTCCTAAGTTTATCATGTGAGGTGGGGGTGGGGGGACTGGTTAGATGGAGAGGACGCTCTGCCATTCGGAGGTCCTACTGAGTGGGCACACCTTTTCCCCTCGAGAAAACCCTGTTACTACCAGATAAATGGGGAGGCCTCTCGCTGGAACTTGAAACCCTCTGTCTCTGGAAACATCCCAAAGCAAGCCCAGCCTGCCATGTTCCTTTGTTGGGGCACAGAGGGAATGGAATCTTACCGATAAGGTGAGAAGAGCTTGAGAGAATACCAAGGACGGGCCCACCCTTCGCCCTCCTCCCTCCAAACACCTCAGGCTAAAAGAGGAGAAAAAAAAGCACCAACAAAAGAGTTTAAGACAGCAATTCCCAGCTTTTTCAAATATGAAGCATTTTTTAACCAATCCGTTTTTTTAATTCTTAAATTCTTGACATTACAGAACTAAACTGAAATTTATTAACATTCCACTCTTACATTTCTTATCGACAAACAAGAAATAAAATTCATGAGCCAAAAAACCCAAAACAAAACTAAAAACAGGGAAAAGCTTATAAAACTAAATATGGATCCCAGCATTAACAGCTGAACAGAGAAGGTGATTTTTAAATTCTTAGCGGATGATAAAGTTGTGTAGAAACTGAACACTTACAAATTATTTAAAACCTGGAATCACTGACCAGAAATTACACAGTTGGATCATGGGAAAACAGCAGAAAGGGGTTATCGAGGGAACCTACACTGTTCTAGCTGCACCCCATGCCCTTCTCAGAGGAAAGCCTGGCATTGATTAGATACTGGGCCAGACTAATACTGGCAGCAGAGCCAGTGATAGTAACCTGCCTACCAGAGGAGCCTTCCACTGGGTTGGCAATTTTGATCTGGGCCCCGGACATCTGGCGAATCTCATTAATGTTGGCGCCTTGGCGCCCGATTATGCAGCCAATTAAGTTATTTGGAATGGTGAGTTCATGGGTGGTTTGAGTAGATGCATCCAAACTTGCCCAATAGCCTTTCACCTCTGGAGAGCTGGAGTCAATTCCGGCGAATCCGGTCCCGCCGTGCATCATGGCAAAGTGAGACTGTTGTCTTGCCACCTGGTTCAGCTTGGCCAGATCGAGCGGAGAAATGGTGTGTTGTCCTTGAATCGAGTAGGCATCTAGAGGTGGTCCCTCCAGGTCATGGGTGGCGTGGGGGTAGCCCGCAGCGTCGCTGCACCGATCTTGGCCGCCCGCGCAGATGACTGGGGAGCTGGCCGGCATGGGCTGGTACGGAATGGTCATGACTCTCCCTTGCGGAGACTGGGAGAGCGTCTCCAGCATGACCAGGCAGATCTGCTTGACACACTCGGTAACAGACTGCGGCACGCCAGCGATGGTGATGGCCCGCTCGGTGGAGTTGGGCAGCATATCCCCCGCCACCTGGACCTGCGCCCCCGTACTCTCGCGGATCTCTTTGATCTTACACCCGCCTTTCCCAATCAGGGAGCCGCACTGGGTGGCCGGCACCACCAGCCTCAGGGTGACCGGGGGCCTGCTGGCCGCGGTGCTGTTGGTCATGGAGCTGTTGATATCTTCCTCCAGCTTGTCGATGATCATAGCGAAAGCCTTAAAGATGGCATTGGTGGGGCCGGTCAGAGTGATGATTCTCTCCGGACAATTTCCCTCCGAGATGTTGATCCGCGCGCCACTCTCCTCGCGGATCCTCTTAACCGACTCCCCTTTCTTCCCAATGATGCTTCCTACTTCCTTTCCGTGCATAAGAAGCCGAATGGTGAGAGTCACATTTAGTCCACTTTCAGTCACACCGGCATCCATGGCGAGCGGCGGGCGGCGTTCGGGGGAGTTGGGCTCGTTACGTGGTCAAGTCTTTGGCGGCTGGCGGGGGGAGGGGAGGTGTAGGCCCAAAACTGCCGGCGCGAGGCGAGCGAGGGCCGCGGGAGCGAGCGGGAGCGGGCGGGAGGCCGCAGCGTAGTCTCAGGGGCGGGCGGCGGCGGCGGAGGGGGCGAGCGGGGCCGGGAGCGGCGGGCTGGCGGGTGGGCGAGGGCGCGGCGGTGGCGACTCCGGCGGCAGCCTCGGCGGTCTGGGCGGGGCGGGAAGCCCGCTTTCAACCCCGCGTACCCTCTGACCCCGGAAGTGCTTGCTGCGCAGGACCCCTTGAAAAAAATGAGGACCCGTCTTTTTTAGGTCACAAGATTGCGCCAACCCTCACATGGTCCTTAAAAAAAAGCCCTTCTGACACTGCAGTAGTGAGAACGAAGCGCATTATGGGGGGAAGCTGCGAGTCCGGCAAAGTTTTAAAATGGATACGTATTTTATTAACTCTAACGGCACTGGCAGGTGACTGAAATTACTAGTGTTGTGTATGGTAGACAGACATTATTTTCCTGCTCTACATAAGCGATTACTGCGCGGAGCGACACGGGCAGCCCCGGCGGAAACTGCAGGCACCAGCCGGGACGCCGCGGGTTTAAAACGTGCGCGTGAGGTGATCAGAGCGCGTGCGCGAGGGTGTGGAGGGGACGGGAGGGGCACCCGCCGTCTTCCGGGGGGGAGGGGCGGCGAGGCGAGGCCTGCGGAGCGGGTGCGCGCGGGCGCCCCGCATCAACCCCCACCCCCCACCCCGGCCCCTGCTCTCCGGAGGCGGTCGGTGAGCAAAGACCGAAACCGACTCACGGCCGCCGCCCGAATAGCGGCTCTGCTGTTTGTGGGGCGTGCTAGAAACGTGGTCCTAAAAAGAATGGCGTCCATTTACATAATGCTTTGTTTGCGTTTCACAAGTTTCGGTTAAAGCCACAGAAACCCCACCTTCTGCCCTTGTGTGGTTTCCACCGCGGCACCCTTGTCCGATATTAGAAACAATAGTGTGCGCCTGTGGAGGCCTCTTTTGTTCAGGGGGTGCCGACTAGGGCTTCAGGGCGTTTCTGCGGCCTTTCCCGCGCGGCTTGGGCTCCCACAGCTGTCTTTTAGGCCCATGGGCGCAGCCACCGCGCCCCGCTCTCCGGGGGCGGCCCCACCAGGGCCCGCCATCTTGGAAGGCCTTTGCTGCCGGTTCCTCCCGCTGAGGAAGTGTCACTCGAGACGCTGGCCTATGACTTGTGGTTTCTGCCCTTTCCCCTTGGCCTAAGCCAGACCAGAAAAGGCCCCGTGCGCAACGTGCTTCAGAATTCCTCAGGGAAAGCGGCCAACGTGGCGCTACTCCGCCTCCCCCGTTCTTTCCCCGCGGGGCGGCCGCCATGTTTCTTGAAGACAAAATGGCGACACGTGGCTAGCGTTTGTCGCCAACGAGAAATTGGGGTCCGCCCGAAAGCTCTAGAATGCACCCCCCTTCCTCCCCCGGGCCTTCCCCGCTCCGCGAGTCTTATGACCCCTCCGGGATTAAAAAAAATTCCGCAGCCTGGTCTGAAGCTCGGAGGCCTAATTTTAACGCGTTTTCCTCTCTTTAATTTGAAACGGGAACGCAAATAACTAAAATGTAGGCACAATATTTAGCCTCTCGCCCTTTTAAAGCTTAATAATGGATAATAGGGGGCAGTATCAAAGGATAATTTGGGTCCCCACTGTACCAAAGCATTTAGAAACCTCTGCTTAATTTAAGGAATGAGATAAATTACTGCTTTTCTAGACTTTCTAGCATGGTCCATTGTGCTGGGGAGAACAAGAGATGGTTTATAAAGCTTTTAAAAGCAAGACAACTTCCGTGAAGAGACTAGAATGCCTCTGACTTTTTCACAGGCCAGTTGGCCGGTGAATCTTATTAACAGTTTAACACAATTAGTGTTCACTTTTAGTTTAGAGGGGACAGGTGTTTATTGTGCATTGGCCAGTGTCAGCATATTCGATGCCAGGCATTTCACCGCATCTTATGTTTAATTTTTACCATGAGCCTCTGAGGTAGGTGTTCTTATCTCTCTCTCTTTTTTAAACAGAGGAAGACACTTAAAGATGAAGTGCCTAATTCAAGGTCACACAGTGTCGGGAATGGACCTCCAGATTTCCTTACTGGTGAGCACATTTTCCAGATTTTTGTGTAAATCAGAGTTTTGGAATTTAAATGCTATTTTAAACGTTTAGGTGAGCTTGTCATTTAAATGAACCCTTCAGGTAATCTTTTGTTGTGTAGTCAGCCCCTTTTTGTATCTGTTTGGCGGCTCCAGCTTTTCTTGATATGAGGTACACCTGTAATGGGCGGTCTCAAATGCCCTTATGCTGTGTCTGGTGAGGATAGGGAGGGGGAAGTGATTCAGCCCGCCCAGAGACTCAGGTATCTGTCAGTCTGGCCTTGGCTGTGGCACTTTTGAGTCTACCTGGCTCCGGGGGAGCAAACAGTTCTCTATATGACTCATTTGGTTCCCTCAGCTCCCCACGGGCTTCACCCTTGCCTTCCCCACCCCAACACCCCAACCAGGTAATAATAAATACACTCTGGCACCAAACCTCCATTTCTCTGCAGAGATTGACAGAGCATGACAGAGTGTTAGGTCAGTCAGTCTGTGGCCTCTTCAGTGGGCCAAATAGGCACCTGAGCAGGGCTCTGATTGGATGTGATACACAAAAGAAGGGCTTTTTGCCTTTAACTTACGTTGCTATCAGATACATTTTCCAAAGTGCTTTCATATTAGTTTATATAACCCTACAACCACATTTAACAGATATAGCACAGTAAGAGTGCTTACCGTCTGCTAGGCGTTGTTCTAAGCCTTATGTATTCAGTGTCTCATTTTTTAAAAAACCACTGTAAGAAACAAATTTTACATTATGGATTAAGACATTTATGTGCACACATATAACAAAATTTTTGCAAAACAATAATTACTACATGCAGTGTTCTTGGGTAATTTCTAGTCTTTATATATAAAAAAGGACACATTGGCCAGGTGTGGTGGCTCATGCCTGTAATCCCAGCACTTTGGGAGGCTGAATCGGGTGGATCACCTGAGGTCAAGAGTTCAAAACCAGCCTGGCCAACATGGTCAAACCCCATCTCTACTAAAAATACAAAAAACATTAGCCAGGCGTTGGGTGCACACCTGTAATCCCAGGTTCTAGGGAGGCTGAAGCAGGAGAATTGCTTGAACCCAGGTGGCAGAGGTTGCAGTGAGCTGAGACTGTACACCACCTCATTCTAGCCTGGGTAACAGTGTGAGACTTATCTCCAAAAAAAAAAAGGGCACATTATAAGTAAAGTGATAGGGGACGGTCGCTTATGCCTCTAATCCCAGCTCTTTGGGAGGCCTCTGCCGGTGGATGATGAGGTCATGAGATTGAGACCAGCCTAGCTCACATATGAAACCCCATCTTCACTAAAAATACAAAAAATCAGCTGGGCCTGGTGGCACGTGCCTGTAGTCCCAGCTATTTGGGAGGCTGAGGCAGGAGAATCACTTGAACCTGGGAGATAGAGGTTGCAGTGAGCCAAGATTGCGCCACTGCACTCCCGCCTGGGTGACAGAGCGAGACTCTGTCTCAAAAAAAAAAATAAAGTGATTAAAAACCCATTAGTATTGACTGCTTATTCACATTTAATCCTCATAAAATCTCCTGAAATGGGTGATGATATTAGGTCAGTTTTACAGAGGTACAGATTGGTGAAGGGGTAAAGCAGGATTTGAATTTAGTCAATCTGAGTCCAGAGATACCTACTTAACCACTAAACTGGATTTCGTCTCTGCAGAGCGTCTTGCCTCATAGGGAGACATAATAGATGAGGGAATTAAAAATATTAGCAAGTGTTAGAAACTCAGGTCACAACAAAAGGACTAAATCGCATATAATCAAGGAATGTTCAAACAAAGCCTTCTGGCCTTGTAAATCTAATCTATTTCTCTTCCCTAGAGAAAATTTTATCTATCAGGTCTTTATTCCCAAGACTACCTACTGAAATATTTCCATAATTTTCTGTTATGTACCTTTGGGACTTAGTGCACCTCCTCAGTGAAGCCTTACCTTTCCCAGCTCCCCCAGCTCTCAGCCTCCCTGCTTCCCCCAGAATCTTACAGTTCCTTGTAGTCCACATTTGGTTGTTGGTTAAATTGTAATGTGTCTTGGGGTTGATAACATGTCATACAGGAACCTTGGGTGATGCTGTGATCTGGCAAAGAGGTCACTGGACTTTGGAATCTGAGGCTTTGGGCCCTAGTCTTAGCTCTACCTGTGACTAGCTCTGAGACTCCTACAACCCACTTCATCTGTCAGGGTCTCAGTTCTCCCACTGAGAAGAGATTAAATGATTCATGATGTTCAGGAAGTGATGATATTTGACCGGGTTATTTATCCCTGGGTGGTGGGATGATTATGTAAATATTTTCCTCATTTTTGGTAAAATCTCCACTCCCTTCCTCAGACTTGCATTATCTTATGGATACCTGAGTGAATTCTACACCATCCATTTTATAGATGAAACCACTGAGACATGGAGCAACTGGCTGAGTAGTCACTGCTCCACCCTTGGAGCCTCACACATAACTCGTCTCCTCTTACTCAGTGACCACAGGTTGGTTGAGGGGGTTAACAAGGCTAAGAAGGTGTGTCAGGTTTGGACTTTGGAAGTTGAACCACAGGATTTATGCTCTAGTCAGAGGAATGATTGTTACTTCCTCTTATGTTAAGTTGATATGTCACATAAAACCTTTCAGAATGATTTCACATTACTTGTTTAATCATCTCAGGCAACTTTGCCAACTTTCTTATTATGCCCATTTTATGGAAGAGCCATTTTTGGATCAGTGGAGTGAAGCGACTAGCTCAAGGTTACACAGGCTTCTTGACTCCTAGTTGTGGATTGCACCTTTCCATAGCTTCTGATGCTTGTGATATATATATGGACTTTAACGTATGGGATAACTTTACCGTAAACTCAAAAAGCTTTCCAACCAGTCATCATTTTTCTGCCCCCAAGCAGCCAATGCATTTCCCTTAAGTTCCTAACTCTTGTTTTAGAAAATCTCTTCTCTCTTTTCTCTGATGTTTACATTTATGGGTTTGGAAGGGGTGGGAAGGATTCCTCAATAAGACTCTTAAGTTCCCTTGGAGCAGGGACCACATTTTTTTTTTCTCTAATCTACCTGGTTCAGCAAGCATACTACAGCTATTTAATTTTGATTTTTATTTATTTTTTGAGAAAAGGTCTCGCTCTGTCACCCAGGCTGTAGTGTAGTGCCTCCGTCATAACTCATTGCCACCTCAATCTCCTGGGCTCAAGTAATCCTCCCACCTCAGCCTTCTTAGTAACTGGTACTACAGGTGTGTGCCCACCATGCGGCTGATTTTTTAATTTTAATTTTTAGAAGAGATGAGGTCCTGCTATGTTGCTCAGGTTGGTTTTGAATTCCTGAGCTCAAGTGATTCTTCTGCCTCAGCCTCCCAGAGTCCTGGGATTATGGATGTGAGTCACCATGCCTGGCCTATAGCAATTTAATTTTCCATATTGGCCGAGTGCAGTGGATGAGGTGGTGAGGTGGGTAGAGTTCGAGACCAGCCTGACCAACATGGCAAAACCCTGTCTCTACTAAAAATACACAAAAAAATTTAACTGAGCATGGTGGTATGTGCCTGTAATCCCAGCTACTCGGGAGGCTGAGGCATGTGAATGTGAACCTGGGAGATGGAGGTTGAGGTGAACTGAGATGGTACTACTGCCCTCTAGCCTGGGCGACAGAGCAAGAATCCATCTTAAAAAAAAAAGCGCTGCTAACATGTAACATTTTTTTTTTTTCTTGAATCCAGAAGTCATTACACACTTTTTTTTAAAAAGTGGTTTCTTTTTCTCTCTCCCTTAAGATTTATCTTTCTCTTTTTCTTTTAAAGTAATAGTAGGCTGGGCATGGTGGTTCACACCTGTAATCCCAGCATTTTGGAAGGTTGATGCGGGAGAATTACTGGAGTCCGGGAGTTGGAGACCAGCCTGGGCAACATAGTTAGACCCTGTCTGTACAAAAAAATTAAAAAATTTAAAAAATTAACTGGGTATGTGGCATGCACCTGTAGTCCCAGCTACTTGTAAGACTGAGGTGGGACAATCACTTGAGCTCAGGAGTTAGACGCTGCAGTGAGCCATGATCGTGTCACTTCACTCCAGTCTGGACAACAGAGCGAAACTCTATCTGAAAAAAGAAAAATAATAAGAAATAAAGTAGGAGTAAATTGAGAGAGATTTCCCCCTGTTACTTTCTAGGCTACTACAGCTAGAAATACATCTTTAAAAAATTTTTTTTCTTTTGGAAAACGGAGCTTTATTTCTCATAAAGAGTTGCAGCCTGCATGGCGGCCATTCTGCCAGGCTGGGAAGTATAGCCTCCAGCCAGAAACCAGAAACAGGCACTTCAAAGCAATTTATCTTTTTTTTTTTGAGACAGAGTCTTGGTTTGTCGACAGGCACTAGGCTGGAGTGCAGTGGTGGGATCTCGGCTCACTGCAACCTTCGTCTCCCGGGTTCAGGCAATTCTCCTGCCTCAGCCTCCCGAGTAGCTGGGACTACAGGTGCATGCCACGACACCCACCTAATTTTTGTATTTTTAGTAGAGACAGGGTTTCATCATGTTGGCCAGGATAGTCTTGATCTCTTGACCTTGTGATCCGCCTGCCTTGGCCTCCTAAAGTGCTGGGATTACAGGCTTGAGCCACCGCACCTGGCCCCAAGCAATATATCTTACCCATTTTGTAGTTAACAGTTTGACCTCATGTGCTGGTGACCCTACACTGCTGTTTTGAGATCACTTGGTTCTCTGAGAAATATAAAAAATGTGTTGGGGTTGGTATAGTTGGGTGTGGTGGCTCACACCTGTAATCCCTGCACTTTGGGAGGCCGAGGCAGGAGGATTGTTTGAGCCTACGAATTCAAGACCAGCCTGGGCAATATAGGGAGACCCTATCTCTGCTAAAAAAATTTAAAATTTAGCTAGGCATGGTGATATGTGTCTGTAATCCCTGCTACTGGACAGGTTGAGGCAAGGAGTTTCAAACTAGCAGACTGTAAGGTGGAGGGCACGGAAGGGTATTCCAGGCAGAGGAAGCAAAGGCCTGAAGCCAAAGAGAGCACAGTCCATTCAGAAGTTGTAGGCATTTCAGGAAGATATGAAGGATGTTCACATTATCCAGATTTTGGTTATTGTTTTACTACTTCACTAGCATAGACTATTGAGACTTGACTATACTTGCTGCAGCACAGAAAGTTAAAGACCTTACTTTATAGCAGTAATTCTAAGGTGAAGACATCAGAAATTGTACTTCTTGTCTAGAGATTCTAAGGAGAAATTGTAAATTAAACCTAACCTTTGAGTTAGCAAATGATCAATAACTCTCTGTCCCATAAGAGAAAGAAGGGGCAGTTGGGTGCAGTGGCTCATGCCTGTAATCCCAGTACTTTGGGAGGCTGAGGTGGGTGGATCACCTGAGCTCAGGAGTCTGAGACCAGCCTGGCCAACATGGTGAAATGCTGTTTCTACTAAAAATACAAAAATTAGCTGCTGTGGTGGCGGGCGCCTGTAATCCCAGCTACTCAGGAGGCTGAGGTGGGATGATCGCTTCCCTTGGATACCTTCTCTGTCTATACACTTTTCCTAGGTGCTCTTTTTCAGTACTTTATTTTTTAGAGACAAGTTCTCTGTTGCTTGGGCTGAAGTGCAGTGGCATGATCATAGTTGACGGTGTACAGCCCTGAATTCCTGGTCTCAAGCAATCCTCCCACCCCTCCTCAGTAGCTAGTACTACAGGTGCCCACCACCACATCTGGCTAAGTTATTATTATTTGTAGAGACAGGGTCTCACTATGTTGCTCAGCTGGACTTGATCAAGACTTTAAATGCCATTATTTCCTGACAATTCATGAGTTTACATTATTAGCTTGAATGTCCTTCCCTGAACTCAAGACTTACATCCAGCTATTCACTGGATATCTCCTTTTGGGTGTCTAGTAGCCTATTGAACTTATTAAAAAACTTCAGAACATCTCCTCTCAAATCTGCTTCTCTGGAGGGTCCTCCCTATCTCAGAGTTGTTATTCTTCTCTATATTGAATATATAGAGTGTCTCCCTTAACTCTGTTTTTTCGTTCTCCTCATCCAGTCCATCAGTAGGTCCTGTCAGCTTCACCTTAAAATATATCAAGTATTTAAACACTTCCTACCATCTGCCCTATTGCTACTGGAATAGCTAAATGGTCTTCCTCCTTTTGCTCTTTGCCCCCTCAATCTAATTTTAACAGTGACCAGGATTATTCTTTTAAGTGTGTATCAGATCAAGTCACTGCTTTGCTGAAAACTGTCACCTGGGTGCTGAGATTAAAATCCCACCTGGTTTAAAAGGTAGTATCTCTACCATGGTCTGCAAGACCATATAGGATCTGCACCACCGTCTCCCAGCTGCTCTGACTTCATTTCCTACCACTTTCCCTGGTGCTGTAGCCACACTGGCCTCCTTTGCAGTTGCTCCAGCATGCCAGGCCTTGGGGCCTTTGTAGTTTTTTTTTCTGCCAGGAACATCATTTTTCCAGACGTCAGTGTGGCCTTCTCCCTTATCTCCTTCAGGTTTCTGCTCAACTGTCACCTAATCAGTAAAATATACCTTAATTGCCTTGTTTAAAATAAAAACCATCTCTCTGCCCTCTACTTTCTCTGGTCCCATTCCCTGTTTTATTTTTATGCATAGCACTTACTATTTGACATACTGTTTATTCATTCATTGTTCATTATTTAGCAAATACTTGTTTTGAGTGCTGCCTACTGCATGCCAGGCATTGTGTTCTAGGGACTCTCTATCATAGTTTATTACATGTCACCCTCCACTAGAATGTAAATTTCATGATGGTTAGAACTTTGTTTTCCTCATTGCTATAACCTTACTCCTAGAACAGTGCCTAGAACATGGAGCTGAATGAATAAATTTATTTAATTTTAATTTGTTTTTTTTGAGACAGAGTTTTGCTCTTGTCCAGGCTGGAGTGCAGTGGCACAGTCTTAGCTTACTGCAGCCTCTGCCTTCAGGGCTCAAGTGATTTTCCTGCCTCAGCCTCCTGTGTATCTGGGACCACGGGCACACGCCATCACACCTGGCTAATTTTTTGTATTTTTAGTAGAGGTGGATTTCACCATATTGGCCAGGCTGGTCTCGAGCTCCTGACCTCAGGTGATTTGCCAACCTCGGCCTCCCAAATCCCAAAGTGCTGGGATTGTAGGCATGAGCCACTGCTCCTAGCCCCATCAACCCTGGCTTTTTTGTTTGTTTGTTTTGAGATGCCTCACACTGTCACCCAGGCTGGAGTGCAGTGGCGTGATCTCAGCTCACTGCAACCTCCGCTTCCCAGGTTCAAGTGATTCCCCTGCCTCAGCCTCCCAAGTAGCTGGGATTACAGGCGCCCGCCACCATGCCCGGCTAATTTTGTATTTTTTTTTAGTAGAGACAGGGTTTCACTATGTTGGCCAGGCTGGTCTCAAACTCCTGACCTCAGGTGATCCACCTACCTTGGCCTCCCAAAGTGCTGGGATTACAGGCATGAGCCACTGCGTTGGCTGACCCTGGCTTTTTAAATAATTAGTTAAAAAGCCTGTTATTAGTCTTTATTTAATTTTTTAGGTACTTTCTAGGTACATTCTCGCACAGCCACCTCCTCTCAAGATAAGTGAAAGAGTTTACCAGCTCAACCTTCCGTCCTGCATATCTGAAAGTTATCTTTCAGTAACCCTGGACACCCACTTAACTGTGTAGCCTTTAATCTCTGTGAACCCCCTCTGCACCTGTCAAATGGAGGTAATGACAAATAACACCAATCTTTCTTCTTGAGAACATTGAATAGGACTAATAGACCAGTTTTGAGAACAGGAGAGTAGAATGAGGAAGGGAGGTAGAGGACTGACAGTTTCTTTTTAAAGTAAATACTATTTGTCTCTGCCTTATTTTAGAAAAAAAAAAAAGTTTTATAAGTGTATGTTTCTTTTTTTCTAAGAGATTAATAAAGATTTTATTTTTAAAAAGAAAGATTTTAGAATATTGCTTTTTATAGAATGATATGTTTTTTTTTTTTTTTTTTTGAGACGGAGTTTCACTCTTTTTACCCAGGCTAGAGTGCAATGGCGCAATCTCGGCTCACCGCAACCTCCGCCTCCTGGGTTCAGGCAATTCTCCTGCCTCAGCCTCCTGAGTAGCTGGGATTACAGGCACGTGCCACCATGCCCAGCTAATTTTTTGTATTTTTAGTAGAGACGGGGTTTCACCATGTTTACCAGGATGGTCTCGATCTCTTGACCTCGTGATCCACCCGCCTCAGCCTCCCAAAGTGCTGGGATTACAGGCTTGAGCCACCGCGCCCGGCTAGAATGATATGTTTTTAATAAATATTTTCCTTATTCTCCACCCAGGTACTTATCCTGGATTACATGAGGGAAATTAAATAAAAATACTACAACCCTACTCCGAGCTACTCAATGAGGTGGTAGCTAGGTAAGAAAACAATCCTTTCCTTTTAGATGAAGTTGGAACTTAGGAGATAGTAATTTTTGGGAGAGACTTAAAGGAATTGATAATGGTGATAACAAAAATAATAGGAATGGCCAGCTTTGATGAACCTGGCACTGTGATAAGCACTTTATGCGGGTTGCCATCTTCTAACAACCATATGATGCTAGTACTCTGAGAAGTAGAGCTGTGTAGTAGGAGTAAAGAACATAGACTCTGGGGTCAGACCTCCTGCATTGACATCTAAGTTTTGCCAGTAACTGACTGCGTGGCCTTGAACAAGAAAACTCTGCCTCATCTGTACAGATAGTCCTGATTTACAGAGTGGTTTGCCTTACAATTTTCAACATTACGATGGTGCAAAAGCCATATGTGTTAATTAGAAACTACACTAGAGATTCTGAATTTTGATCTTTTCGTGGCCTAGCGACACGTGGTATGATATGTTCTTATGATGCCTGGCTGCAGCAACAAGCAACTCCTAGTCAGCCATGCAATCATGAAGGCAAACAACCAATACTGCATACTCTACTGTGTTTAATAAATTACGTGAGATATTCAAGTTTATAATAGGCATTGTGTTGGATGATTTTACCCAGCTCTAGGCTAATGTAAGTGTTCTGAGTGTGTTTAAGATAGACTAGGCTAAGCTATGATGTTTGGTAGGCTAAGTGTATTAAATGTGTATTTGACTTAAGGTATTTGGGATGTAGCCTCATCGTAAGTCAAGGAGCATCTATATCTGTACCATGAGAATAATAATAATACCTGCCTCCTAAGATGGTGGTGATAGTTAAATGACATAAGCTATGTAAAGTGCTTAGCATAGTTCTTGGCACATAGAAAGTGCTTACCCAATGTCAGCTGTTATCATAAAAATCAAAATAGTTGTTATTCTCATTTAAAGGTGGAGAAACAAAGGCTTAGAGGAATAAGACAAATAAACGAATTTGCCTAAGTCACACAGCATATGAATGATGGAACCAGTTTGCACCCAGGCAGTCAAACTCCAGAGCTTTTGCACTTAACCACTGCATCACCTTAGTAGGTTGAGGGAAAGACTGGGAAAAACTGCATCTTGTCAAACTTGAGTATAGGGTAAAGGTCAGGCTTGAGTTCTGACTTAACGTTCATTGTGATCTTAAGCATCTTATCAATATAGCATGAGCCTTGATTATTCTCTGAATTGATTGTTCCCTAGATCCAAAGACATGAAAGATAGGTTAGTTATGTTCTTCTTCTGCAGAGGGGTTGATTGTTTCCTGGGCCAGGAAATGGAGCTAAGAAAACATTATATCTCAGTGCTTTTTAGACCAGAAATAGCGTGTCTAGCCTCTTGTTATCAATGCTTATTTTCTTTTTTATTTTTTTTGAGACGAGGTCTGACTCTGTCACCCAGGCTAGAGTGCAGTGGCACGACCTTGGCTCACTGTAAGCTCTGCCTCTCTGGTTCAAGCAATTCTCCTGCCTCAGACTCCTGAGTAGTTGGGATTACAGGAGCATGCCACCACGCCTGGCTAATTTTTGTATTTTTAGTAGAGACAGGGTTTCAATATGTTTGTCAGGCTGGTCTTGAACTCCTGACCTTGTGATCTGCTTGCATCGGCCTTCCAGAGTGCTGGGATTACAGGCGTGAGCCACCACATCCGGCCTTGCTTGTTTATTTATTTTTTTTATTTTCCAAGCGATGCCCGCCGTGATGGGGGCCACAAACCTTTCCTTTATCGCAAACGTGTCCCAGTCCCAGGAGGCTTGGGAAGAGTCGGAACCAGGGGAACCCAGCGATGGGATTCCACCAAAAATGAACCGTCCTGCTGTCCTGCCAGGGTCCCCAACCACAGGATGTAGCCATGGGACAGCCATTGAGGGCCTGGGAGAATGGCGGCAGGGCAGTGAGGCCAGGACAGGGACGGTCTGGCCCAAGGCAGGAGCAGGGCTGGAACTCGTCCCCAACATCCCTGGACCCCAGCAGGTGCCCTGTATTGGAAGCAAGAGGGCTGGGGGGGGGTAGATGGACAAGAGCCAGAATGATCCTGCCCCCACCAGCATTGTCAGGCACTGGCCCAGTGGCCCCAGATCCTGGCAGCTGGCGTCTTCCACTGCCTTCCCCCTGCTGCTCGTGGAGACACTCAGTGCGCTGGGGAGGCCTCGGTGATGGCCCTCTCCACATACAAGTACCAGGGCTGGATGCACGTGTGCTGCATCAGGTCATCAAAGGCATCCAGCCCCTCCATCACTTGAAGCACGCCATATACCACCGGCCTCTGGCCCCCCATGAAGGGCTGGTCCTTGCCCACAGCAGCCACCAACTTGTTGGCAGACTCATAAAGGTCCTCATGCACGTCGTCCTGGAGGTGGTTGCTCTTGAATCGCTTGCTGATGAGCTACATGGCCACCGCACCCATGTACTTGGCCATGGTGCCCTCCACGGCTCCAAACTTGCCCTCGAGGACAGTGTAGTCAAAGGATGCCAGAGCCTCAGTGGGCGTGTGGTACACGTTGGGGGAGATCAGGTGCACCAGCCAGTCGTCCACCCACTGCCGCCACTTCATCTCCTCTGTCCTGGCCTCCTCCTCGTCCAGCACGAGCCAGTACTTATTGCTGAACTCGGTCACCTCCTTGCCCTGGTCATTCACAGTCTTCATGGCTGGGTGGTAGGTGATGATCTCTTCCAGGGGCTGCCCTGACACCAGGTACGTCTTGAGGGCACTGATGATGACAGAGGAGTCGTTCAGTTGTTGCGAGTTTTCTCCCACTTGGGCCACCAGGATGGCCACCTTTCTGTAGGAGGAGAACTTGATCTCAGCCCTGCGCACAGGGTTGACCCTCCACCACCTGGTAGGGCAGGGTGTGGAAGTCGAGGAAGGCTCGAACCTTGCTGCAGCACGGACATGTCTTGTACTGGCACAGGGTCAGCTGCAGGTGGCTGGACAGGGAGAGCTACTTGGCTGAGTGCTCGGCATGGAGGTCCTGGGCGCACAAGTGCCACCACGCAGTGTGGTGCAGCCCTCGGGCTCCCCTTACAGGCGGCGGCCACGGAGCCCTGGCCGCCCGCTGCCCTGTCGAAGCCAGCCCAGTTCTGTATGGGGAGCAGCAGCTGGGGGCGGCCGCCCAGCCTCCTGGCCAAGGCGCACCCGCTGGGCCACAATGCCCATGCCACCCGAGCAGCCGGGGCCATGTTCGTTCCTGCTTGTTTATTTTTTTTACCTGACTAGTAATGATAAGAAGCAGAACAGTGTACACATTGAGAATTTTCTTTTTCTCTTTTTTTTTTTTGAGATGGAGTTTTAACTCTTGTTGTCCAGGCTGGAGTGCAATAGCACAATCTCGGCTCACCGCAACCTCCACCTCCCGGGTTCAGGTGATTCTCCTGCTTCAGCCCCCCGAGTAGCTGGGATTACAAGCATGTGGCATCATGCCAGCTAATTTTGTATTTTTAATAGAGATTGGGGTTCTCCATGTTGGTCAGGCTAGTCTCGAACTCCCGACCTCAGGTGATCCATCCAGTTTGGCCTGTACTGGGATTACAGGCGTGAGCCACTACACCCCACTACACATTGAGAATTTTCTACATGCTATGTACTTTATATGGATTATCTCATTTAATCGTTAAAAATAACCTAATCAGTGACTCTTACCGTGTGTGTGGTGTGTGTGTGTGTGTGTGTGTGTGTGTGTGTGTGTGTGTGTGTGTGTTTGAGTTGGAGTCTTGCTCTGTTGCCCAGGTTGCAGTGCAGTGGCATGATCTCGGCTCACTGCAACCTGCACCTCCCGGGTTCAAGTGATTCTCTTGCCTCAGCCTCCTGAGTAGCTGGGATTACAGGTGCATGCCACTACACCTGGCTAAGTCTTTATATTTTTAGTAGAGGCAGGGTTTCACCATGTTGGTCAGGCTGGTCTTGAACTCCTGACCTTGTGATCCGCCTGTCTTGGCCTCCCAAAGTGCTAGAATTATAAGCATGAGCCACCGCACCTGGCCTTGTTTTAAAGAGTTGAAGAGCAGTTTTAGGAAGCTTACTTCAAGTTGCACAGTTAATAAGTAGTAGAGCAGGGATTTAAAAAAGACAGTCCATCCTGAGTTCATGCTTGCCTTTTTTTTTTTTTTTTGGTGAGATTGAGGTTCGCTTTCGTTGCCCAGGCTGGAGTACAGTGGCATGATCTTGACTCACTGCAACCTCTGGCCGACTCCCTGGTTCAAGTGATTCTCCTGCCTCAGCCTCCCATGTAGCTGGGATTACAGGCATACACCTCCACGACCAGCTAATTTTCATATTTTTAGTAGAGACGGGGTTTTACCATGTTGGCCAGGATGGCCAGATCACGATCTCTTGACCTTGTGATCTGCCCACCTCGGCCTCCCAAAGTGCTGGAATTACAGGCATGAGCCACAATGCCCGGCCACCTTTTTTTTTTTTTTTTTTTTTTTTTTGAGACGAAGTCTTGCTCTATCGCTAGGCTGGAGTGCAATGGCACGACCTCGGCTCACTGCAACCTTGGCCTCCTGGGTTCAAGTGATTGGTCTGCCTCAGCCTCCCGAGTAGCTAGGACCACAGGCTTGTGCCACCATACTCAGCTAATTTTTGTATTTTTAGTAGAAACAGGGTTTCACCGTGTTGGCCAGGATGGTCTCCATCTCTTGACCTCATAATCTGCTGGCCTTGGCCTCCCAAAGTGCTGGGATTACGCATGTGAGCCACAGCGCCCAGCCCCCCAAGTTCATGTTCTTAACCTCTGCACTCTACTGCTTGTAGTCTTTTCTTTCCTCTGTTAAGTAGGTAATATGGACTGTGTGGCTTAAGAGATAGTAGGGCCAGTTCTGTTTTTCTCATATGAAAAATGGGAAGATTTTGACCACTGGACTGGGAATAAAGAGGACTGTGATCTTGTCTTGGCTCTGCCACCAACTTGCCATATTTAGGCCTTCACTTTTTTTAGTTTTATTGTCATCATTCATTAAACAAAGGGGTTGCTCTCGATGGCCTCTAAGGTCTCTTTGAACTCTGATGATCTGTAATTGATCATAGGAAGTAAGAGTAACACTTGCTTAGCTCCTTGAGTTTGGGGCAGTGGTATTTATGAGTTCCTAGGGAGTCTGCCTTGTGCAGGCAAGATGTCAGATTCTAAAGCAAGGGATGAGCTGCCTCCGTGAAGAAGGTAGATCTAGGTTTTTTTTTGAGGCTGGTTGCCAAGGGAACCCAGCCTCTGGCCACAGCAGTCAGGAATGGTTTGGTTGAGGCTTAGGTACAGATAATGAAAATAAGCCACACATTTAGGTTTCATTCCTTGCCCTGTCTTCCATCTCCACCTTTCCTTTTTAGGCTGCTAGTTTTAAACACGTTCATTTGTCAGTTACTGTTTTAAGTATTTAGCTAAGTATTATATCATTTTACTTTTCATAGTAATGAGGTAGGTACTATTATTCTAAATTTATGGATAGTGAAACGGAGACAAATAGAATTAAGTAATTTGTACACATTTATTCAAGACAAAGTAGTATCAAAACTGTACTTTCAGCTACTAAGTTGTCCTGCCTGGTTGGATCTTTAAAAAAATAGGAGGAGGACTCCTTAGTTATTAGTGGTTTTTGTTTGTTTTGTTTTTATTTAGAATAAAAACTCTTAGAGCTGAAAAGAGCCTTTGAAGTAATTTAATGCAGTCCCCTTGTCTCCAGTCTGCCATCCAATTACAGGAATGCTTTCTATCATTCTGACAAATGATCTTTCAGGTTCTCTTTGAATACCTCCATTAATGGGGGAGCTTACCACTTCTTTAGGATATTGTTGTTGAAAAGCTCTCATCGGTAGAAATATAATCATAATTTTTTGAGACAGGGTCTTGCTCTGTCATACAGGCTGGAGTGCAGTGTTGGATTATAGCTCACTGTAGCCTTAACCTCCCTGGTACAAAGGATTCTCCCCCACAGCTTCTCCCGAGTAGCTGGGACTACAGGTGCATGCCGCCATGCCTGGCTATTTTTATTTTTTATTTATTTTTTAGTTTTTTTAAATAAAGACAGGATTTCACTATATTTTCCAGACTGGTCTTGAATCCCTGGGCTCAAGCAATTCTTCTGCCTTGACCTCCTAAAGTGCTGGGATTATAGGCATGAGCCACCATGCCTGGAAAAAATTATTTTTTATTTGTTTTTATTTTATTTTACTTTTTTGAGATGGAGTCTCGCCCTGTCGCCTAGTCTGGAGTGCAGTGGCACAATCTCGGCTCACTGCAACCTCTGCCACCCGAGTTCAAGCGATTCTTCTGCCTCAGCTTCTCCAGAAGCTGGGACTACTAGTGCCCACCATCACACCCAGCTAATTTTTGTATTTTTAGTAGAGATGGGGTTTTACTGTGTTGGCCAGGCTGGTCTTGAACTCCTGACCTCAAGTGATCTGCCTGCCTCAGCTTCCCAAAGTGCTGGGATTACAAGCATATGCCATTGCGTCTCACCTATTTTTTTTTTTTTTTTTTTTGAGATGGAGTCTCGCTCTGTTGACCATGCTGGAGTGCAATGGCGCCATCTTAGCTCATCACAACATCTGCCTCCCAGGTTCAAGCAATTCTCCTGTCTCAGTCTCCCAAGTAGCTGGGATTACAGGTGCCCACCACCACGCACAGATATTTTTGTATTTTTTAGTAGAGACAGGGTTTTATTATTTGGCCAGGCTTGTCTCGTCCTGACTTCAAGTGATCTGCCTGCCTCAGCCTCCCAGAGTGCTGGATTACAGGCATGAGTCACTGTTTCAGCTGCCTGGCCTATTTTTTATTTTTAAGAGACAGGGTCTTGCTCTGTCACCCAGGCTAGAGTGCAGTGGTGTGATCATAGCTTACTGCAGCCTTGAACTCCTGGGCTCAAGTGATCCTCCTGCCTCAGTCTCCTGAGTAGCTGGGACTACAGGCATGTACCACCACACCTGGCTAATATAAAATATTTCCTGTAGTGGCTGGGCATGGTGGCTCACACCTGTAATCCCGGCACTTTGGGAGGCCAAAGCTGGTGGATCACTTGAGGCCAGGAGTTTGAGACTAAACTGGCCAATGTGGCGAAACCTCATCACTACTAAAAATACAAATTAGCTGGTAATGGTATTTCACATCTGTAATCCTAGCTACTTGGGAGGCTGAGGCTCGAGAATTGCTTGAACCCAGGAGGCAGAGGTAGCAGTGAGCCGAGATTGTGCCACTGCACTCTATCCTGGGCGACAGAGCAAGACTCTGTCTCAAAAATAAAAAAGAAAAATTTCTGTAGAGACTGGATCTTGCTGGGTTGCCCGGGCGGTCTCGGACTCCTGGCCTCAAGCAGTCATCCTGCCTTAGACTTCCAGTGCTGGGATTACAGGCATGAGCCACAGTGCCCTGCTGACAATTATTTCATGTTTTGAATTGAAATCTAATTGAGTCTTCTCATAAATTTAATTTTAAAAATTTATTTATGGCCGGGCGCGGTGGCTCAAGCCTGTAATCCCAGCACTGTGGGAGGCCGAGGCGGGTGGATCACGAGGTCAAGAGATCGAGACCATCCTGGTCAACATGGTGAAACCCCGTCTCTACTAAAAATACAAAAAATTAGCTGGGCATAGTGGCGCATGCCTGTAATCCCAGCGACTCAGGAGGCTGGGGCAGGAGAATTGCCTGAACCCGGGAGGCGGAGGTTGCGGTGAGCCGAGATCGCGCCATTGCACTCCAGCCTGGGTAACAAGAGCGAAACTCCGTCTCAAAAAAAAAAAAAAAAAAATTTATTTATGTTTGAGACGGAGTCCCACTCTGTCACCCAGCTTGGAGTGCAGTGGCACGATCTCAGCTCACTGCAACCTCCACCTCACGGGTTTAAGCGATTCTCCTGCTTTGGCTTCCCAAGTAGCTGGGATTACAGGCATGTGCCACCACACCCGGTAATTTTTGTGTTTTTAGTAGAGACAGGGTTTCACCATGTTGGCCAGGCTGGTCTTGAATTCCTGACCTCAGGTGATCCTCCCGCCTTAGCCTCCCAAAGTGTTGGGATTACAGGTGTGAACCACTGTACCCAGCCTAATTTTAGACAAGTACCCTGGAACTATACAGAATAAATATAATACATCTTCCATATGCCAACTTGTGAACCTTTGAAGACAGTCTTTCTAAGACATATTTGGAGTTTATCCTAATTCTAAACTTGTTTTCAATTCAGATCAGTCTGCACAAAAGCAATTTCTACCTCTCTCTACTTTGTAAATGCAGCCTTACAAATCTGTGCTTCACTTCTTATGATTATTTAGGTACAAAGTAAGTAGGCTTTCCCTTCCTCCTTGAAGAATGAATGGATGGTGAGCTAAGTCTTTACAATTGCCTATGAGTTTGGAGGGTTTGCAGTCTACCACTCTTGTAATCATTGGAAGGTCAGGCTGCTGCCCTGCTGCATACTCCATCAGAGCTCACAAAATGGCTGGAAGTTTATCTGGGCACTTGACAAACTGCATTTACTTCATCAGGCCACTAGGTGATGAACAACTCACAAACCCAGACTGCTAGGGACTGTTGTGTACAGGACAGTTTCTGTTTTTACTTGGAAGGGCCATTTGAAGTCATCTGGTCCAAACTCATTAAAAGGTTTTTGTTGGGGAGGGGAAACATATGTTTCTTATATAGTTTGTCTTTCCTGGCTTTGTTAAAATTAAATATTAATTGCCTAGGTCTTTTTTTTTTTTTTTTTTTTGATACAGAGTCTTAGTCTGTTACCCAGGCTGGAGTGCAGTGGGCAATCTTAACTCACTGCAACCTCCGCCTCTGGGATTCAAGTGATTTTCTTGCCTCAGCCTCCCGAGTAGCTGGGACTACAAGAATGTGCTACTGCAACCAGCTAATTTTTGTATTTTCTTTTAATAGAGACAGGGTTTCACCATGTTGACCAGGCTGGTCTTGAACTACTGACCTCATGATCCGCCTGTCTCGGCCTCCCAAAGTACTGGGATTATAGGCGTAAGCCAACGTTCCTGGCCAACTAGGACATTTCTTTGAGTGATTTTCTTAGAATTGGGGGATGGGTGGTACTTTAAAAGTCTTATGTGTCTCATTTCTTTTTAATCTTCATCTATGAATGATGTTGTGGTTAGGTTTAGAATTCTTGGAATACTAGTCCTAGTCTCAACAGAGTCTAAGTAGCTTTCCACTGTCTTGAGTTTCTTGTGATACAGATGAGAAGTTCAATGGGATTTTTTTCTTTGTAAGTAATAATCTGTTCTCTCTTTCTGGAAGTTTGTGAATTTTTCTTTATGCTTGGAGTTTTCTATGGTATGCTTAGATATCTGTCTTTTTTTTTTTTTTTTTTGAGACAGAGTTTCACTGTTGTTGCTGTCTGGAGTGCAGTGGCATGATCCCAGCTCACTGCAACCTCTGCCTCCTGGTTCAAACGATCCTTCTGCCTCAGCCTCCCAAGTAGCTGGGATTACAGACCTGGGCTACCACACCCAGCTTTTTTGTATTTTTAGTAGAGATGGGGTTTTGCCATGTTGGCTAGGCTGAAGTGTGTGTCTTTTTTTTGTTGTTGTTGTTGAGATGGAGTCTCTCTCTGTTACCCAGGCTGGATTGTAATGGCACGATCTTGGCTTACTGCAACTTCCACCTCCCGGGTTCAAGAGATTCTCGTACCTCAGCCTCCTGAGTAGCTGGAATTACAGGCATGCACCACCACACCCTGCTAATTTTTGTATTTTTAGTAGAGACAGAGTTTCACTATGTTGGTCAGACTGGTCTTGAACTTCTGACCCCGTGATCTGCCTGCCTCAGCCTCCCAGAGTGCTGGGATTACAGGCGTGAGCCACTGTGCCCGGCTTTGTAAGTCTTTTTAAAATAAACCCTGTTGGCACTTGATGAACGTTTTAGACTTAAACACTTAAAAGTCTTTTCTCAGTTTAAGGTGTTTTATTGCTTCCCCTTCTTCTGTTTTCAACCTCCTTACTTTTAGACGAGGAAATTGAAACTGAGCTCAAAAAGGTGAAGTGACTTGTCCAAGGTCATATAGCTAGTTAACAGATGAACCTCAAGCAAATGGCCTGGCTCCTTTGATGAACTAGACATTTATGTATTGAATATTGCTCCAGTGAGAGGGCCATTATGAACAACTTAGAAACTTTTTAGTGAGACAGGAATTTTGCCAAGGCTTTGTGGGGAGATGAAGAAGGAAGAGGGGATAAAATTCATTATTTGTGGCTCATATGAAGGGCTAAAGAAGTCGCAGGTCCCCTGTATCCCAGTTACTGGAGCTATTGCAAAGCTTCAAAACGTAATAAAACCAGGAAGTTGCTAGAGCACTTGGAGAATTAGATTTTTAGCCGTCAGTAGTTGGATAAATGTGGTCATGCCCTATTGTAACTATCAGAAAACATATAAATGGCTTCTGAAGGCTTGGAGACAGACATCATAAACCATGTCTTATCAGTAGTCTGGTTTCTGTTTTGAGTTCCAACCTGGGATACTTTTGGGAACCACCTGTTCCTAGCTTTGTTGATCTTTGGATTTCCCCAGCTCTTCAGTCCCTTTCAGTTTTGAAATGAAACCTACCCCAGAGGGCGAGGTCAGGTACCAAGAGGACTTTGACAGCTCACCTTGGGTTTTTTTTTTCCCAGAGCCATCTAGTATGTGACTCTGTGAGGTGTGAGGCTCAACAGGCTGTGATATAGATTAATTGATGGTGAATCAGCTGTTGGGTAAGGCCTGGGCTGTGTCATTTTTGGGTAATCAGGAAAACATGACCAAATACATTGTCTTTTGCCTACGAAAGTTGAAACTTAAGGGCGCAATCACCAGAGAGCTGCCTATGATCTCTGCCTTTGGTTTACTGACAAAGGAAAGGCTTTAATTTGTCTTCACCTCTCCTGATTTGTAGATCCTCCCTATCTCCTTTCTATTCACATCTCTAGCTTCCTGCTGCCTCTCCAGCTACTAAACCTTTACGTAACGTGCCTTTGGAATTGCTGCTTTGGAAGTGACTCTTCTAGATACTCCTAGAAACCCCCATCCTCCAACCAGACTCTCAGAATGCAGCTTGCCGCCTCCTTTTTCTGTAAACCTAGTTTCCATCAGATTGCAGCACTTTTCTTGGAATCTTTACAAGTGAAACTAGCTTTTTCTTCAGCCCACCCTTTACCACTTCACCCCTGACTTTGCCTGACTCTCCCCCAGCCCCATTCCTCAGCATTTCAGAGCTGCTTCCAGACCACCAGATACTTTCAGATACCTTTTTCTCTGAAATTTCTGCTGGCCAGCAAGGCCAGTTGATCACTATCCTTGAAGCTGGCATCTATACCCATTTCCCCTTGGTGTCTGATCTCCCCTCCTGGGTCTATAGCCCAGGCTCAGGGATTGGTGGCCTGGGCTTGCCTGGAGCCAAGGATTTGGGATAGAGTATGGAATTAGGGGGCTTGGTGTTGACATTTCACAGGTAGTCAGATGAGAAGCCAGAGTATGTGAACATCAAGGCCAGTGGAGGATGGGAAGGACAGAGAATTTAGTATCTGAAGCAAAAGATGTCCTTTGTAATCTCCCTCTTCTGCCCATTCTTTTTGAAAAATTATTTAATTTACGGAGAATATAATAAATGATTTTTTTTTTTTTTTTTGGATTGCAGGTTCGCTCTTGTTGCCCAGTCTGGAGTGCAATGGCATGATCTCAGCTCACTGTAACCTCTGCCTCCTGGGTTCAAGCAATTCTCCTACCTCAGCCTCCCAAGTAACTGGGATTATAGGCATGTGCCACCACACCCGGCTAATTTTCTATTTTTAGTATAGATGGGGTTTCTCCATGTTGCTCAGGCTAGTCTCGAACTCCTGACCTCAAGTGATCCATCTGCCTTGCCTCCCAAAGTGCTGGGATTACAGGTGTGAAGATTTTTAAAAAGTATTAAAACATTGTAGATCATATTTTGACTATTTCTGTCTCCCCATTTCAGTTATTTCTGTATTTAGAGGTGATTTGTTGGTGGTTTGGAATGTACCTGCCATACTTTTTTTCTGTGTGTTTGCTTATGTATGTATGAACTCAGAAAAAACTTAAAGTATTATTTTTGTTTTATTTATTTCATTATGCAAATGATATAACATTTTATGTACCATTCTGGTATTTTCTTCCTTGATTTAATAACATACTTTGACAGTATTCCATGTTAGTACATAAAAGCATATCTTATCCTTTATAGAATAGATATGCTATATTTTATTTGGCTATTTTTCTATTGAGACATTAAGGTATTTCCCGTTTTTGGGTGATCTTTGGTAGCTTCAGTTTGCCATCTACACATGGATGGTTTCCAAATCTCTAGCCCAGATCTCTAGACCTGGTTATCCAACTGCTTGCGACTCTGCTGAGATGTCTTGCAGCCCCCAGCTTTTTCTACTTGCTCCTTCTCCGGTGCTCATACACATTATAGTCAGCATGCAGTAATGATTAATTATTCCCCAAACTCAGTAGTGATTAATTATTCCTTCCTTCCATTCCCACATCTGACAACCAGTCAATCAGTAGGACTTGCCCTCCCTACCTCCTCAATATTTCTTGAATTCAGTCACTTTCTCTCTCCATTGCTACTACTTTGTACCTTAGTTTTTAAATTTGTGAAAGAGTATTTGTGAGGATTAAGTGAATTAAAATATGTAAAATGCTTAGAATAATAGATTGGTACCTACTAATTGGTATTTGAATGTTAGTTGTTACTGTTATTATCTTAATTTACATAATCCATTATCATCTCTGCTTCCAGTCTTAATTTTATTCACCCCTACCTCCATTCCATTCTCCTCACTACAGCCAGAGTGATCTTTATAAAATGGAAGAATAGGCCAGGTGTGGTGTCTCATGCCAGTAATCCCAGCACTTTGGGAGGCCGAGGTTGAGCCCAGGAGTGCAAGGCAACATGGTGAGACCCTGTCTCTACAGAAAATAAAAAATTAGCCAAGTGTGGTGCTGTTGCACACCTGTAGTTCCAGCTACTTGGGAGGCTGAGGTGGGAGGATTGCTTGAGCTTGGGCAAAGGTGGAAGTTGCAATGAGCTGTGATGATGCTACTGCACTCTAGCCTTGGTGACAGAGTGAGACCTTGTTTCAAAAAAATAAAATAAAATGTAAGAATGATTGCTTAAATGATTCCCCTGCTTAAAATGATGTCAGTGAGGCTGGGCAAGGTGGCTCACGCCTGTAATCCCAGCACTTTGGAAGGCCGAGGCGGATGGATCATCTGAGGTCGGGAGTTCAAGACCAGCTTGGCCAACATGGTGAAACTTCATCTCTACTAAAAATATAAAAAATTAGCTGGGCGTGGTGGCAGGTGCCTGTAATTCCAGCTACTTGGGAGGCTAAGGCAGGAGAATCGCTTGAACCTGGGAGGTAGGGGTTGCAGTGAGCCAAGATTGCACCATTGCACTCCAGCCTGGGCGACAAGAATGAAACTCTGTCTTAAAAAAGAAATGTCACTGATACTTCCATTTAACTACTTAGTTTTTTGGAGACAGAATCTTGCTCTATCTCCTGGGCTAGAGTACAGTACTGTGATGTCAGCTCACTGCAACCTCTGTCTCCTGGGTTCAAGCAGTTCTCTTGCCGTGCCTTTCAAAGTGCTGGGATTACAGTGTGCCACCACGCCCGGCTGATTTTGTATATTTAGTAGAGATGGGCTTTCACCATGTTGGTCAGGCTGGTCACGAACTCATAGTCTCAAGTGATCCACCCACCTCAGCTTCCTGAAATGCTGGGATTACAGACGTAAGCCACTGTGCCCAGCCTCCACTTAGCTTTTAATGACTTTTTAAAAATTGAGATACCTGATTTTTCTTTTCTTTCCTTTTTAAATTTTTTTTTAGAGTCAAAAGTCTAGGTCTGTCACCCAGGCTGTAGTGCAGTGGTGTGATCATAACCCACTATACCCTTCTGGGCTCAAGGGATTTTCCTGCCTCACCCTCCCCAGTAGCCGGGACTAAAGGCATGCACCACCATACCTGGCTAATTAAAAAAAATTTTTTTTTGTACAAACTAGGTCTCACAGCTGGTCTCAGTGCCACCACACCCTGCCCCTGCTTTCCTTTCTTTTTTTTTCTTTTGAGACAGTCTTGCTCTGTCTCCCAGGCTGGAATGCAGTGGCATGATCTCAGCTCACTACAACGTCTGCCTCCTGGGTTCAAGCAACTCCCTGCCTCAGCCTCCTGAGTAGCTGAGATTACAGGCATGTGCCACCATGCCTGGCTAATTTTTGTATTTTTAGTAGAGACGGGGTTTCACCATCTTGGCCAGGCTGGTCTTGAACTTCTGACCTCGTGATCCACCTGCCTCAGCCTCCCAAAGTGCTGGGATTACAGGCATGAGCCATGGCGCCCACCCCCTGCCCCTGCTTTTAAATGTCATCTCTTCAGACAGGTCTTCCCTCACTATCTAATGATTTGAAAGTGCCTACTCATTTGCTTTTATTACAACACCTTATTTTAATTCTTTGATCTCACTTATCAATATCTGATAATTTTCTGGTTTACTTATATTTATTTATAGTCCTCTCCAATTAGAAGAGAATAGGGGTATTGTCTGGTTGTGTTTTTTTGTTTTGTTTTGTTTTTGTGTTTTTGAGGTGGAATCTCGCTCTGCTGCCCAGGCTGGAGTGCAGTGGTGCAATCTTGGCTTACTGCAACCTCTGTCTCCCAAATTCAAGCGATTCTTGTGCTTCAGCCTCTGCAGTAACTGGAATTACAGGCGCGCGTCACCATGCCCAGCTAATTTTTGCATTTTTAGTAGGAACAAGGTTTCACCATGTTGGCTAGGCTGGTCTTGAGCTCCTGACCTCAAGTGATCTGCCTGCTTTGGCCTCCCAAAGTGCTGGGATTACGGGCATGAGCCACTGTGCCTGGCTGATATTGTCTTGTTTTATTCATTATTGTACTCCTAGCACCTAGGACAATATCTGACACATTATTGACGGTAAATACTTGTGAAGTGAATAGTAAAACAACTTCATTTGTTTTTTGAGGCCCTTTTGGCCTCTCCGGCATCATCTGCATCAGTCCCCTATCTTGACCTTCCCATCTTCCAGCTTATGACATCTCTTTAGATGTGTTTTCTTGCTGTAGGGCCTTTGTATGTGCTCTTAACTGTGCCTAGAACACCCTTCCTCACATGCCCTGCCACTGCCTGGATATCTCCTATTCATCATTCAAGTTACAACAGCTTAAGTATGACTTCACCTGGTTAGCCTCAATCCTGAAGCTCTGCATGCATTGCCATTAATTGTCATATGTATTGTAATTATTTTCTTGTCTGTGTCCTTCACTAGACTGTAAGTTATGTGGTGCAAAACCTTATGTTGTGCTTACTGTGAATTTCTAGTCAAAGCTTATCAGCAGCATCTAGAAGGATCTTTGAGGTGGGGCACTAGGGAGGGGGATCGAGTATCGGGGGCAGCACCTGAGGTCCAGGAAGGTGTACTTTAGGATGTCAAGGTGAGGTTTAAACGGTGGCCCTTGGTTCACTGTTATTCTTTCTATTTCATCCATCTTTGGTGATTCCCATGTTTGCCTGGAAGAACCATCTAAAATACTTGAGTCATATCCATGAAACCAGGGTATGCCTGACACAAAGACTTGCTCATGAAGCAGGGGTGTGTGTCCTGAGGATAAAGGTTAAGAATCAGGGTAAGCATATTATTAACTTCAGGTAGTTGAGGGCAGAATAACTGATAGTGGAGTAGAATTCTAAGCAAAGAAATAAGCAAAATGTCTGAAGGATAAGATGAGGCAAGGCTGAAGCAGGAAGCTAAATCATTAAGTCATAAGCCTGGAGCATCTGGATAGTGAGTAGAATGTAAAAAGGAATAGGGCAAACAGTTCAGGATTAGGGTTGTAAATAATCTTGGGGATTTCTTAAATCATCTTCTAGCATTCTTACCTCTTTAGTTTGGAACCAGCTTTTGGATTATAGAAAGGATCAGATAGTTGACATACAAGGATTTCAGTAAGATATATATTACTTTCTTTGTATTTTATGGACTCTTTACTTTAAAATCCTCAGAAATCCTACCTTAACTTTTCCTCCACCTCAATTTCTGCTGCCAAGAGCCTGTCATCCGTTCTTTTAAATATATCAGGTTTGCCAGGCGTGGCCGCTCACGCCTGTAATCCCAGCACTTTGGGAGGCTGAGGCAGGGGGATCACGAGGTTGGGAGTTCGAGACCAGCTTGGCCAACATGACAAAACCCCATCTCTACTAAAAATACAAAAATTAACTGGGCGTGGTGGTAGGCGCTTATAATCTCAGCTACTCAGGAGACTGAGGCAGGAGAATCATTTTAACCTGGGAGGCGGAGGTTACAGTGAGCTGAGATCGTGCCATTGCACTCCTGACTGGGCAACAGAGCATGACTCTGTCTTAAAAAATAAAAAACAAACAAATAAATACATCAGGTTCAGTTCCCTTATTTTTATTTTTATTTATTTATTTTTTGGGGACGGAGTTTCGCTCTTGTTACCCAGGCTGGAGTGCAATGGCGCAATCTCGGCTCACCACAACCTCCGCCTCCTGGGTTCAGGCAATTCTCCTGCCTCAGCCTCCTGAGTAGCGGGGATTACAGGCACGTGTCGCCACGCCCAGCTAATTTTTTGTATTTTTAGTAGAGACGGGGTTTCACTGTGTTGACCAGGATGGTCTCGATCTCTTGACCTCGTGATCCACCCGCCTCGGCCTCCCAAAGTGCTGGGATTACAGGCTTGAGCCACCGCGCCCAGCCCAGTTCCCTTATTTTTTTAACAAGTTGTGTATACAGGAGCCTGCAACAGTCTTGGAGCGCCCTTCAGATAGGGTGAAGGGAGAGTGAGCTCTCTTCAGACTACCTCCTTCCACTGAACCAGCTGTGTAGGAGCTGGCTGCAGCACCTTGGAAGTTCAGGACTCTGTTCAACATGAATCTGTGGAATTTCTCTCTGAATTTTGGGGAATGAGTATTCTGTATGGTATGGGTCACTGAGGCATAGTAAAAAGTAGTGGAAGACTGGCTGGACATGCATGAATAGTGGGATCTGAAGGTATGTAGGAGTGGGCATCAAAGTTTTTTTGACCTGGCTCTTAAATTTTGACAGGGTTTGGGGGCACTGATGTGCCAAGTAGAGAATCTCAAGGAGTAGTGCTAGTCCCTGGCCCTTAGAGGTGTCTTTGTATGTAGCTTGGAGCTCTTTTGCAGACTGATGGGGATTCATGAAGATAGAATACTTACTAAAGAGGAGTGTGTTCCTCTTGAAGATGGGATAGAGTGGTTATTTGCACAGACTGGGCAGTCTGTGGCCTGGTATCTAGTCTCTGTGAGGTGAGGCACCTGCATTCCCTTCCTAAGGCTGGGCTGGGAAAACCAGCTTAAGAGAACTGGAGGTCATGATCATTGTTAGTGATTTCCTTAAGACTGCTCACTGTCTTTGCTTGCTCGCTCTGTTCTCTTAAGTCACATGCTGTAATGTCCTGCCATCTATTTTCTGCTTTGGGACCTTCAAATTCCATAATTCATTCAGACTTCTCTTTCTAGAGACAAGGTCTCACTATGTTGCCCAAGCTGGAATGTAGTGGCTGTTCATAGGCATGATCATAGCACACTACAGCCTTGAACTTTAGCTCAAATGATCTTCCTGTCTCAGTCTTCCAAGTAGCTAGGATATAGGTATGTGCCATCATACCTAGACTGCTCTGTCTAGATTACTTACCCAATGCCCAGCTTCACTCTGGCTTTACATAGTACTGTAATTATGACATTGACAGCCAGCTTCAAGTAAAGGCCTTTCTTCCTTAGCCCTGTTCGTAGAGCTATGGTTTTGAAGTTTTAGTGCATCAGAATTACCCATGAGGGTGAGAGAAGGGGTGCTGGATACTTGTTTAAAATGCAGATCCCTGGTGTCAACTGCTAGATACTCTAATTCACTAGGTATGGGATGGTAACCAGGAATCTGCAGTTTCATCAGCCTCCCAGGTAATTCTGACACTAGTCTTCATCTCCAGACCATATTTGGAGAAACTTTGACTTAAAGGCCTCTGTCATTTCTTTACCCTTAAAGGGGCAGGGAAGATATTGAGTTCTTTACTTGGATCCTGAAAGCTTGTGAACTTGAGTCTTTTGCCTATCATGCAATGGGGACAGTGGGTAACTGTCTCTGTGTATGGGCACCTATTTTCTTGTTACCATAGTAGGAGCAGAGCCCAGATTAGATGGAAGGGCTTATGATTCCCCAAGGCAGGTCAGTGACTTTGGGGTTTACAGGGATCTTTTTCTTGGATTAAAAAAGCAGGCCTGAATGTAGACCTGAGGACTGCTAATCAGTCACACTTCAGACCTGTCTCTGGAGTTTTTCTCATCACCATATACCTTAATCCTGTCCTAGTATAGGCCTTCCTCATTTGGTCTCCACATTGTCCTAATTCCCCATTGTGACCATTCTCCATGATTTTTTCACTCATCCCACAAAAGAACCTGATCTTTTCTTTCTCCTCTTAAAATTCTCTATTGCATTCCTATTACTTAGACAATCAAGTCATGATGTCTTAGGTTGGAATAAAGTCTTGCACAGTTTGGCCCAAATTGTGGCCTGAAAGGCCCTGCAATATCTGGTCCCTGCATGTTTGTCAAGTCTCATTCCAGGCTCCTCCTCCTCTACTGCTGGCACCTTCATCTGCTCATAGTTCGTTGACCCCTTCTCCAATGGTTTCTGGCCTTAGGTCCTTTGCAGTGCTGTATAGCCTCTGCCTGGAACACTCTTTTATTTTATTTTATTTTTATTTGAGACAGAGTCTTGCTCTGTTGCCCAAGCTGGAGTGCAGTGGTGTTATCTTGGCTCACTGCAACCTCTGCCTCCTGGGTTTAAGCAATTTTCCTGCCTCAGCCTCCTGAGTAGCTGGGTCTACAAGTGCATGCCACCACGCCTGGCTAATTTTTATATTTTTAGTAAAGATGGGGTTTCACTATGTTGGCCAGGCTGGTCTTGAACTCCCGACCTCAGGTGATCTTCCTGCCTTGGCCTCCCCAAGTGCTGGGATTACAGGTGTGAGCCAGCACACCTGGCCTGTGGAACACTCTTTACTGTGCTTTTTGCCTCAATTAACTATCCATTGCCTCTTTTTTTGTTTTTTTTTTTTGAGATGCAGTGGTCCAGCCTGGAGTGCAGCAGCACAGTCTCGGCTCACTACAACCTCCGCTTCCCGGGTTCAAGCGATTCTCCTGTCTTAGCCTCTCAATTAGCTGGAATTACAGGTACCGTACCTGCCACCACGCCTGGCTAATTTTGTATTATTTTTTTAGTAGAGTTGGGGTTTCACAATGTTGGCCAGGCTAGTCTCAAACTCCTGACCTCAAGTGATCCATCCACTTCAGCCTTCCAAAGTGCTGGGATTACAGGTGTGAGCCACTGTGCCAGCAGCTCTGCTCTTTGTATATACTGTTGCCTCTGTGAGAAACATCCCCTCTCTTGTCAATTTGGCAGATTCCTTCTTGTTCGTTACTACTTCCTTAAGCATTTCTTTGACTTCTGAGGCAGTGCTGGTTCAACAGAGGTAGCACTTTGTTCCTCTCTTATACACCTTTTTTTTTTGAGACAGAACCTAACTCTTGCCCAGGCTGGAGTGCAGTGACTCGATCTTGGCTTACTGTAACCTCTGCCACCTGGGTTCAAGCAATTCTCATGGCTCAGCCTCCCAAGTAGCTGGAATTAGAGTTGTGCACCACCACACCTGACTAATTTTTGTATTTTTAGTGAAGATGGGTTTTACTATGTTGGCCAGACTGGTCTTGAACTCCTGACCTCAGGTGATCCACTTGCTTCAGCCTCCCAAAGTGCTGGGATTATAGGCATGAGCCACCATGACCGGCCTCATAGGCTTTTCAACTGTATGTTGTGATTTCACCTGTGTAAGAGATAGATGGTAATAACTCTCTTTTACAGGTGACAACCCAGAGGTGCCAAGACAGGGGTCCCCAACCCATCTGTGGCCCATCAGGAACGGGTTGCACAGCAGGAGGTGAGTGGTGGGCGAGTGAGCAAAACTTCATCTGTATTTTTACAGCCATCACTTGCATTGCTGCCTGATCCTGTCAGATCAGTGGCAGCATTAGATTCTCATAGGAGCGGGAACCTATTGTGAACTGAGCAAGTGAGGGATCTAGGTTGCATGCTCCTTGTGAGAATCTAATGCCTGATGATCTGTCACTGTCTCTTATCTCCCCAACATGGAATCATCTGATTGCAGGAAAACAAGCTCAGGGCTCCCACTGATTGTACATTATGGTGAGTTGTATAATTATTTCATTATATATCACAACATCATAATAATATAAATAAAGTACACAGTAAATGTAATGTACTTGAATCATCCTGAAACCATTCCCTCCCCTCTGTCCATGGAAAAATTGTCTTCCATGAAACTGGTCCTTGATGCCAAAAAGCTTGGGGACGGCTGCTCTAACAGATTAATTAACTTGGAAATGGCAGAACTCATATTTGAACCCTGATGTATAGAAGAGCCCTCATTTCTACCTCACTATGCTCCCTCTAAGAAAACCAATCAGTGTGTATACCTATGTAACAAACCTGCACGTTCTGCACATGTATCCCAGAACTTAAAGTATAATAATAATAATAATAAAATAAATTCAATTTACCATAAAAAAAAAAACCCAGCAGACTGAAAGACACTGAGGTGAAAGAGTGCTTTTAAAAAAATTAGTTAGGTAATAAAACTTAAAGGTCGGGTATAGGGGCTCATTCCTGTAATCCCAGCAGTTTGGGAGGCTGAGGTGGGTGTATCACCTGAGATCAGGAGTTTGAGACTAGCCTGGCCAACATAGTGAAACCCCATCTCTACTAAAAATACAAAAAATTAGCTGGGCATGGTGGCGGGTTCTTGTAATCCCAGCTACTCAGGAGGCTGAGGCAGGAGAATTGCTTGAACCCAGGAGGTGGAGGTTGCAGTGAGCCGAGATCGCACCATTGCATTCCAGTCTGGGTGATAGTGCGAGACTCCATTGCAAACAAAAAATAAAAAACAAAAAAAACTTAAAAAAAATATTTCCTCAGAGCCCAGGCACAGTAGCTCACGCCTGTAATCCCAGCACTTTGGGAGGCTGAGGCAGGTGATCACTTGAGGCCAGGAGTTCCCAGACCCGCCTGGCCCACATGGCAAAACACTTGTCTCTACAAAAAATACAAAAATTAGCTGGGTGCAGTGGCACACACCTGTAGTCCCAGCTACTTGGGAGGCTGAGGCAGGAGAACCGCTTGAACCTGGGAAGTGGAGGTTAACTCTAGCCTGGGTGACAGAGTGAGACTCTGTCTCAAAAAAAAAAAATTTCCTCAGAGTTAAATACAGTAAAATGAATACTTTTCACAAGCCATTAATAAAGACAGCAGAATTATAAAAGGTGACCATAGCATTGAGAGGATGATGTGTATTTCATGTATTTCCTTGATCATATCCGTGATTCCTTGTGGTACCGGTAAAGCCAACACATACAGCCTAGTAGAAATGAGTTTGGCTGGGCACGTTGGCTCATGCCTGTAATCCCAGCTCTTTGGGACTCAGAGACAGCCGAGATTGCACTACTATACTCCAGCCTGGGTGACAGCGTGAGACCCTGTCTCTAAAAAGGAATGAGCTGAGGTGAAATGTTATTTCAAGTCAAAGCAAAGAAAACATCAATCATTAAGTTTCTTGTAGGATATATAAGGAGTGAAATCTGAACTTTTTTTTTTTTGAGTCAGGGTCTAGCTATCACTGTCACTCAGGCTGGAGTGCAGTGGTGCAATCTCCACTTACTGCAGCTTCAACCTCCCAAGCTCCTGCCATCCTCCCACATCAGTCTCCCATGTAGCTAGGACTGCAGGCTTGTGCCACTATGCCTGGCTAATTTCTGTTTATTTTTTTGCAGAGATGGGGTCTCACTATGTTGCCCAAATTGGTCTCTAAGTGGCCTCAAGCAGTACTCTCGCCTCGGCCTCTGAAAGTGCTGGGATTATAGGCATGAGCCACCATGCTTGGCCTGAATGTATTTGTTTAGGGAAAAGCTGTGCAAAATTGATGTGCAAAGCCCTTAATATGTTTTACTTTAAAAATACATTTTATTGGCTGGGTGAGGTGGCTCATAATCCCAGCACTTTGGGAGGCTGAGGTGGGCGAATCACCTGAGGTCAGGAGTTTGAGACCACCCTGGCCAACATGGTAAAATCCTGTCTCTACTAAAAATACAATTAGCTGGACCTGGTGGTGCATACCTGTAATCCCAGCTACTTGGGAGGCTGAGGCAGGAGAATTGTTGAAACCCAGGAAACAGAAGTTGTAGGGAGCCGAAATACCCCACTGCACTACAGCCTGGGCAAGAGAGTGAGAACTTATCCCCCTGCTCCCCAAAACAACAACAGCAGCAACAACAACAAAAAGTAATGGATGGTTGGATGCAGGAAAAGAAAAATGTCACAGGTATACACAAACACACTGATATGTATGGAACAATCTCCAAAATATGTAATTAAGAGAAAACTAAAGAAAGGTGCAGAATAGTATTTATGACTAGTGTAGTAGTGTTAGCATTTGTATAAAAAAAGGGGAGAAACTGTGTACTTGTTATATACCCATACTATTTCTGAACGTTTTCTTTTTCTTTCTTTTCTTCTTTTTTTAATAGAGACAGGGTTTCACCATGTTGCCCAGGCTGGTCTAGAACTCGTGGACTCAAGCAATCCACCTGCCTTGGCCTCTCAAAGTGCTGGAATTATAGGCGTGAGCCACCATGCCTGGCCTTTTTACTTTTTAATATCTTACTCTGTTGCTGAATTTTTTTTTCCCAAATGAACGTTAGTGTTTTATTTTTTTGAGACAGTCTTGCTCTGTTGCCCAGGCTGGAGGGCAGTGACGCAATCTTGGCTCACCGCATCCTCCGCCTCCTAGATTCAAGTGATCTTCCTGTCTCAGCCTCCCAAGTAGATGGGATTACAGGTGCATGCCACACTGCCCAGCTAAGTTTTGTATTTTTAATAGAGATGGGGTTGCACCATGTTAGTCAGGCTGGTCTTGAACTCCTGACCTCGTGATCTGCCTGCCTCAGCCTCCCAAAGTGCTGGGATTAAAGGTATGAGCCACCGTGCCCCACCCAAACATTACCTTTTTTTTTTTTTGAAACGGAATCTCGCTCTGTTGCCCATGCTGGAGTACAGTGGCTCAGTCTTGTCTCAATGTATCCTTCCACCTCCTGGGTTCAAGCGACTCTCCTGCCTCAGCCTCCTGAGTAGCTGGAATCACAGGCATGTGCCACCATGCCCAGCTGATTTTTTTTTTTTTAATTTTTAGTAGAGATGGGGTTTTGCCACGTTGGCTAGGCTGGTCTCGAACTTTTGACCTCATAATCCACCCATAATCAGCCTCCCAAAGTGCTGGGATTACAGGCATGAGCCACCGTGGTCAGCCAGCCATTTTAAGTCTGTTTGAAATTGTGGTTAAAAAAAACCATAAAACTTGCCATTTTAACCATTTTTAAGTTTATGTTTTAGTAGTCTTAGGTATATGCATATTTTGTGTAACAAATCTCCAGAACTTTTTCATCTTGCAAAACTGAAATTCCATACTCATTAAGCAACAACTCTTCTTGCCCCACTCCTCCTCTCTCTCTGGTAACCACCATTCTACTTTCTGTTTCTATGAATTTGATTACTATCTCATATAGAGTCATATAGTATTTTTGTGTGTGTCAGGGGCGTATTTTACTTAGCATAATGTGTAAGGGTTCATCCATGTTGTAGCATGTGACACAGGATTTCTTTCTGGTTTAAGGCAGAATAATGTATGCATCGGCCGGGCGCAGTGGCTCACGCCTATAATCCCAGCACTTTGGGAGGCCGAGGTGGGTGGACCACGAGGTCAAGAGATCGAGACCATCCTGGCCAACATGGTGAAACCCTGTCTCTACTAAAAATACAAAAATTAGGCGGGTGTGGTGGCACACGCCTGTGGTCCCAGCTACTTGGGAGGCTAAGGAGAAAGAATTGCTTGAACCCAGGAGACAGAGGCTGCAGTGAGCTGAGATCGAGCCACTGCACTCCAGCCTGGCGACAGAGCAAGACTCCCATTTCAAAAAAAAAAAAAAAAAAAAAGTATGCATCATAGTTTAGCCATTTGTTCATCAGTACATTGCCTTTTCAAAAATTTTATTTTTTTATTTTTGATTTTTTTGTAGAGACAGAGTCTTCTTGCTGTGTTGCCTAGGCTTGTCTTTGACTCCTCGCCTCAAGTGATCTTCCCATCTTGGCCTCTGAAGTGTTGGGATTACAGGCGTGTGCCATCACACCCAACCTGATACATTTCCTTTATAAATACTGTTTTTTTCCCCTGTATTTCTTCCATAAAAAAAAAAACCCAAAAACAATAAAATGGGCTACATGTGCAGAACGTACATGTTTGTTACATAGGTATACATATGCCATGGTGGTTTGCTGCACCTATTGACTCATCCTCTTAAGTTCCTTCCCCTCACCCCTGGATCCCCCAACAGCCCTGCTGTGTGTTGTTCCCCTCTCTGTGTCCATGTGTTCTCCATGTTCAACTCCCACTTAGGAGTGAGAACATGTGGTGTTTGGTATTATGTTCCTGTGTTAGTTTGCTGAGGATTATGGCTTCCAGGTTCATCCATGTCCCTGCAAAGGACATGATCTCATTCCCTTTTATGTCTGCATAGTATTCCATGGTATGTATGTACCATATTTTCTTTCTCCAGGCTATCATTGATAGACATTTGGATTGGCTCCATGTCTTTGCTTTTGTAAATAGTGCTGCAATAAACGTACGTGTGCATGTGTCTTTTTCTTTTTTGAGTAGAATCTCTTAATCTTTTTCTTTTTTTTTTTTTTTTTTTTGAGATGGAGTCTTGCTCTGTCTCCTAGGCTGGAGTGCAGTGGCACCATCTTGGCTCGCTGCAACCTCAACGTCCTGGGTTCCAGAGATTTTCCTGCCTCAGCCTCCTGAGTAGCTGGGATTACAGGCGTGCGCCACTGCCTGGCTAATTATATATTTTTAGTAGAGGGGGGTTTCTCTATGTTGGCCAGTCTGGTCTCAAACTCCTGACCTCAGTTGATATGCCTTTCTTGGCCTCCCACAGTGCTGGGATTACAGGTGTCAGCCACTGTGCCTGGCCTGCATGTGTCTTTATAGCAGCATGATTTATATTCCTTTGGGTATGTACCCAGTGATGGTCTTGATCCTTGAAAAATCGCCATGTAGTCTTCCACAATGGTTGAACTAATTTATATTCCCACCAACAGTGTCAAAGCATTCCTGTTTTTCCACAGCCTTGCTAGTGTCTTATTGTTTCCTGACTTTTTAATAATTGCCATTCTGACTGGTTCGAAATGGTATCTCATTGTGGTTTTTGATTTACATTTCTCTGATGATCAGTTGTTGAGCTTTTTTTTTTTAAATTTTTAATTTTTATTAAAAATTTTTTTTTTTTAAAGATGGGGTTTCACCATGTTGGTTAGGCTGGTCTTGACCTCCCGTACTCAGGTGATCTGCCCGCCTTGGCCTCTAAAGTGCTTGGATTACAGGCGTGAGCCACCACTCCCAGCCTGAGCTTTTTTAAAATACAGGTATTGATCTACTTACCACCTATGCAACTTACGACCATTCGACTTTACGACCACAATCGCTAGCCACGACTGCTCCGCGTCTGTCAGCGCAAACGTTGCCCAGCTGGGCATACGACAGTGCAGACCAGCTTCCAGCAGCACTACCATCTCTGCATGCATCATTTCAACTGTACATATAGCCTACTCAACTTACGACCAAATCGTGTTACGACCGGTCCGCGGTCCCAACCGTGGTCGTAAGTCAAGCACTAGCTGTATGTTTGTTGGCTGTGTAAATGTCTTCCTTTGAGAAGTGTCTGTTCACATCCTTTGCCCACTTTTTGATGGGGTTGTTTGTCTTTCTTGTAAATATGTTTACATTCCTTGTAAATTCTGGGTATAGACCTTTGTCAGATGAGCAGGTTGCAAAATTTTTTTCCTATTCTGGAGGTTGCCTGTTTGTTCTGATGATAGTTTATTTTGCCGTGCAGAAGCTCTTTAATTTAATTAGAGATCCCATTTGTTAACTTTGGCTTTTGTTACAATTGCTTTTGGTGTTTTTGTCATGAGATCTTTGCCCATGCCTATGTCCTGAATGGTATTGCCTAGGTTTTCTTCTAGGGTTTTTATAGTTTTGGGTTTTACATTTAAGTCTTTAATCCATCTTGAGTTAATTTTTGTGTAAGGTGTAAGGAAAGGGTCCAATTTCAGTTTTCTGCTTGTGGTTAGCCAGTTTTCTTAGCACCATTTACTGAATAGGAGATCCGTTCCCCATTGCTTGTTTTTGCCAGGTTTGTAGAAGATCAGATGGTTGTAGATGTGTGGCGTCATTTCTGAGGTCTCTGTTCTGCTCCGTTGGCCTATATGTCTGTCTGGTACCAGTACCATGTTGTTTTGGTTACTGTAGTTTTGTACTATAGTTTGAAGTCAGGTAGTGTGATGCCTCCAGCTTTGTTCATTTTGCTTAGGATTGTCTTGGCTATATGAAGTTTTCTTTGATTCTATATGAAATAAAAATGTGGAATGCTTCATGAATTTGTGTGTCATCCTTGCTCAGGGGCCATGCCAATCTTCTCTGTATTGTTCCAATCTGTTGCCCAGGATGGAGTACAGTGGCACAATCTTGACTCATTGCAACCTCTGCCTCCTGGGTTCAAACAATTCTCCTGCCTCAGCTTCCTGAGTAGCTGGGATTACAGGTGCCTGCCGCCATGCCTGGCTAATTTTTTTGTAGAGACGAGGTTTCACCATGTTGGCCAGGCTGGTCTCAAACTCTTGACCTCAGGTGATCCGCTAGTCTCGGCCTCCCAAAGTGCTGGGATTATAGGTGTGAGCCACCTTGCCTGGCCTGAACGTTTTTTAAAAGTACTTTTTTTTTGTTTGTTTGAGACAGAGTCTCATTCTGTCACCAGGCTGGAGTGCAGTGGCCCGATCTCGGCTCACTGCAGCCTCCACCTCCTGGGTTTAAGTGATTCACCTGTCTCAGCCTCCCATATAGCTGGGACTACATGTGCGCACTACTGTACCCAGCTAATTTTTGCATTTTTAGTAGAGATGGGGTTTCACCATGTTGGCCAAGATGGTTTTGATCTTTTGACCTTGTGATCCACTGGACTTGGCCTCCCAAAGTGCTGGGATTGCAGGCGTGAGCCACTGCACCCAGCCTTTAAAAGTACTTTGCTTCATTTTATAAATGTGATCCTGAAAAGTTGGAGATAAACATTGTATATATTTGTAAGTATAATACAGGGATAGTTTGAGGGGTGGTTAAATCATATCTTAGTTAACTTTAGAGCAAAGAGACTCTTTTTTGTCTTGTGAATGATCCCCAACTTTTTGTCTTGAATGTTGGTATTGGAGATTTTTCTTGAAGTCAAACATACCTCTTCTAAGAATGGAACCTTTTAAAAGGGAGAGATTTGGTTATTTGAAATTGAAGATAGCTGTGTATACCAGGACACCCCACCATTTGTCTTACTTTACCCACTTCTCCATTTGTTTTACCAGCATCTCTTGTTTTCCTGTTCCATGCACTAGAAATCTTGGAGCCGTCTTATTTTTATAATATATACTTCCTATGTGTTGATTTTGTTTTCCCTAATAGAGTAAATTTTTGAAGGTAGGAGGCATCTCTTAATATCCTTTAGTGATGAGCATAATAAGAGATTTTAATAAATACATATTTGGCAAAGATGAGAGAGGTGGAGAGAGAAAGAAGTTTCTCTGCTGAAAAAGTGTGATTACTTTTGGTTTTTGTCTACTTCATATGGTACCCATCACCAGTGGGGAATTTCTTCCACTTGCAGACCAAGTGTGTCCTCTGCCAAAGAAATGTGATTACTTTTGGTTTTTGTCTACCTCATGTGGTACTATATCACTAGCAGGGAATTTCTTCCATTTGCAGACCAAGTATGTTGGGGACTTGAGACGTGTATATGTTGTTTCCTGCTGAAAGCCCAGGTAAGATAGCAGAATCCAGATTGGGCCCTGAAGAATCTGACTTGATATCATGTAGAATGACTTCTGTGATAGCCCTGAGGAGAGAATCTCAGATTTCTATCCTCTTTTAAACATCAATCCTGAATATTTAACTGTCAGCAGGGCAGCTAGACCTGAACATGCTTTAGGTTTCTTTCTTTCTTTCTTTCTTTCTTTCTTTTTTTTGAGACAGATTTTTGCTCTTGTTTCCCAGGCTGGCATGCAATGGCATGATCTTAGATCACTGTAACCTCCACCTTCTGGGTTCAAGTGATTCTCCTGCCTCAGCCTCTGGAGTAGCTGAGATTACAGATCATGACTGGCTAATTTTTTGTATTTAGTAGAGACAGGGTTTCACCATGTTGATCTGACCAGTCTTAAACTACTGATGTCAGGTGATCCAATCATCTCGGCCTTCCAGAGTGCTGGGATTACAGGTGTGCAACACCGCATGTGGCCAGCTTTAGGCTTCTTAAACTCAGTAGCACATAGGAATGCTTGTTAAAAGTGATTTTGCAAAATATAAAATAAAAAGAAAAGTGATTTTGCTTTTTTTGCCAGTAGTATATGAAAGCACTTAATACAGGGCCTGGCTTATAGTTGGTGTCCAAGAGATGACAGAGAGTATGTGAGAAATATTTTCAAATAGTTGAATCTTTCCTAAGTGCCCTGCCCCCACTCATGTGCCCATACTCCCCACCCCAGGCTAAAGATACAGGTGACAACAACGTGGATTTCACCTTTGGGAAGTTTCCAGTTCCTTGTTTGTGGCTTTATGCTCAAACAAGAAGTGTAGTCTGTTCCTACATAACTAAGAGCAGATAGATCTGAACCCTATCTACCCTCACCCCAGACTGAAAGTATTTGAATCAAACTAACATGTCTGGTCACCCTAAACAGCTTTCTTGGTAGGGACCTAGTCTCGAGAATGTTAGTAGGGAAGTCTCTGAATCTGTGGGGTAACTGGGCAAGGCAGTAGATATGGGGATTGAGCATGAATTAATTTACCCAGGATAACTTATGAGTACAGGCATAGAGGAGAGGACAGGGTAGGGGCCAAAAAGGGCTTGACTCTGTCATTTCTGCACATAGAACGATGTAGGCCTTGTGTGCTAAGTGTAGAGCTCTGGCCTCCTGTGGCCTGTCACCGCCATATGATGAGTCAGTCTTGCTTCCAGCTGTCCCTGCAGGGCATCTTGGGTTTAGTAGGGGGTGAAATAGGGATTCTAAGTCAGGTAGCCTTTCTTCAAATCCTGCAGGTGTGCAGGGAGGAGTTGTGCCTCCCAGGACCTGTTTCCTATGTGTTGAAGTAGGAGGAATCCCATCTAGATTCTGTGGGGGTTTCCTTCCATCCTTACATCCCTTTTTCACACTGTCACTGGCCTGGCTTCTGGGCAGAAGAGAGAAAGGATGAGAGAAATAAAGAACTTGAGGAGGTGTATAGATTTGCTGTCCTTAAATTCTTTCTGGAAGAAAGTATAGGTATTGGGAGGAAGATCAGTGTATGGGTGGGTGAACACATACACTGCTTATACTCTTGCCTGGCACTCAGCCTGGACCCTTACTCAGTATTATTAATCTTGTTATATGCTGGTCCATTCTCCCAGTTGGAATATGAGCATATATATACGTGTAACCTTATATCAGTAGTCGTACCTTGTTACTGTTTTACCATCTTTTTTCTCTTGAAGACATTTTCATGTCAATACATACAGAATAAAGGGCTGATATTTCAGTGAGTGGATATGTCATACTGCTATTATTCTCTAATATTTAATCTATTTATCTTACCTGTTATCTATGGGGCTGCCTTTGACTCCCTTACTTAACAAGATAACAGTCCCCCTTTCTTCCCCCTCTCCCCGCCTATATTTTTCTCTGTAGCATTTAGCATCACTTGATATATACTTATTTTTTTGCTTATTGCCTAACTTTCCTCTGTTAGAATATAAGCTCCATGAAGACAGGGATTTTTCTTTTAAAAATTGTCTTATTATGCTAGAATCAGGCAGCATTTTCTTCTATACCATAGAATGAGTGTTCACCTGTTTTTTTTTTTTTTTTTTTTGGAGACAGAGTCTCGCTCTGTGACCCACGCTGGAGTGCAGTGGTATGATATGGATTCACTGTAACCTCAACCTCCTGGGCTCAAGTGATCCTCTTACCTCAGCCTCTCAGGTAATTGGGACTACAGCCATGTGCTACTTCACCCAGCTAATTTAAAAAAATTTTTAAAAGATCCAGTCTCACTGTGTTGCCTAAGCTTAAACTCCTAGGTTCAAGCAGTTCTCCCTCCTCAGCCTCCCAAAATGCTGGGATTACAGGTGTCAACCACCACACCTGGCCCTTTTTTCTTTTTTATCCGTGCTCTGTACCTGGTATTGAGAACCGTTCCTGGTGCATCATTGACGCTCAATAAATATTTGTTGAGTGAATTAATTTGTTGGATATTTGGTATATCCAACAAATTAATTCATTGGGCTTTTTATTTGCAATATTTTGATTATTATGAGCACTCTGTGCTAAACACTTGGTATATACATCTTTGCATGCTTCTCCACTGTCTCTTTAGGGTAAATTCCAAGAAATTCGTAAGCTAAGTTAAAGGGTATGCATATTTAAAATGTTAATTCATGGAGCCAAACTACCCTTGAGAACATAAACTTCTATTAGCAACATGTGAGATTGCCTGTTTCCCCATACTTTTAATAACATTGGGTGTTGTGTGTTTTTGTCTTCCTCATCTGACAGGTGAGACATGGTCTTGTAACACAGTGGTCAAGAATGTGACTTTGGAGCCAGCCTGTTGGGGGCTGAATTCTGACTCAGCCATTTGCTAACTGTGTGACCTTGGGTAATTCATTTACCTTCTCTGTCCTTCAATTTTATCTTGGTAAAGTAGGGATAATGATAGTACCTATTTATGGGGTTATTGTGAGGAATAAATCCAAGTGAAATGCTTAGAATAGTAACTGAAACATAGCACTCAATAAATATGATTTAATTTTCATTTCTTTGAATATTAAAGGTTGAATTTTCAAATGTATTTTGGACCTTTGTATTTTTTATTTAAATTAATTATTCATAACTTTTGCACCGTTTTTTTTTTTTTTTCCTTTCAGAGACAGGGTCTTGCTTTGTTGTCTAGGCTGGAGTGTAGTGGTATGATCATAGCTCACTGCAGCCTTGAACTCTTGGGCTCAAGAGATCCTCCTGCCTCAGCCTTGTGAGTAGCTGGGGACTACAGGTGCCTGCTACCACACCTGGCTAATTTTTTATTTTTTTGTAGTGATGGGTTCTTACAACCCAGACTGGTCTTGAACTTTAGCTTCAAGTGATCCTCCCACCTTGGTCTCCCAAAGCATTGAGGTTACAGGCATGAACCACTGCACCTTGCCTGCACATTTTTTCTAATAACTTTTTTTATTAATTTGTAAGAGTTTTTAACATGTTGACTATCATAAATGATAGGGCATTGTTCCCATTTTGTCATTTTTTTTTTCAATTTTGTTTATGCAGCTTTTTTTCTGTGTGCAAATTTTGCATTTTTAGGTAGTTAGAAAATCCCTTCCCTTATAGTTTTTTTCTGCTACTAGACCAATGTTTAGAAAAAGCATGTTCCCCAACCTCAAAATTATAAAAATAGTTACTTGTTCTTTTTGAGTACTGTGTGTGTTTAAATCTTTAATCTTTAAATTTAAATCTTTGATCCATCTGGTATTTATTTGGACATGAAGAGAGTGGTTAGGATCTGGCTGTGTTTCTTTTCTTTTCTTTTTTTAAGTCTCCCTGTTGCCTAGGCCAGAGTGCAGTGGTGCGATCTTGGCTCACTGCAACCTCCGCCTCCCGGGTTCAGGCGATTCTCCTGCCTCAGCCTCCCTAATAGCTGGGATTGAAGGGGCCCACTACCACGCCTGGCTAAATTTTTTTATTTTTAGTATATATGAGGTTTCAGTATGTTAGCCATGCTGGTCTCGAACTCCTGACCTTGTGATCTGCCCGCCTCAGCCTCCCAAAGTGCTGCAATTACAGGTGTGAGTCACAGTGCCCGGCCGTGTATTTTTTTTCCAGTTGGGTAGCTATCCTAAACTCATTTGTTAAAGAAGGAGAAGCAGGAGCCTTCAGTCTATTCTCCTCTTCCCTAATTTGAAAGTGGCTCGTTATTTTAAATATCACATCCTCAGAAATAGCAAATCCCATCTCAGAGAATGGATTTAATGTTTGGATACAGCCAAAAGTCATTTCATTACTAAACTCTGGGGTTGAATATACCATTTAGAGCAGTTTTGGATCAGAATTCACAGTCTGAATTATAAGTGATGAGACTGCTGTCTCTCTGCTGAAGCTTCTTAACTGGCTCTGAAGTCTCTTCCAAAGCAGATCTTAACAAGGGTACTGCTTTGAAAGGCCATTGTTCATTTGAATGATACTTTCTGTATTGTTCAAAAAAAAGTGCTTGTAGCAGGTATTTTCTCATTCCAGGTTGAGAGTATTGGTAGGATATTGATAAGGGGTACTGAATGGTAATAAACCTGTTGTGCTTTAGCTCTGCCCTAATCAGCTTATTTCAGAACTCTAGTTTAATTCAGTTTCTTGCCTCTGACTCAAAATGGAGGGAGGGTGGTTCTTATATAACAGAACACCCACATATCCCTTTGGCAGCAGCTACCTGCCAGAGATTGTGAAGAAGAGTAGCCAACCTTTACATAGCACATATTGTGTGCCAGTCATGGCCTAAGTATAATACCTTACATGTATAAACTTCTTACGAGTTGGTGCTCTGTACTGAATTGAATGGTATCCCCCAAAATTCATGTTCTGCCAGAACCTATGAATGTGAACTTATTTGGAAATAGAGTCCTTGCACATATAATCAAGTTGAGATGAAGTTTTACTGGTGAGTTCTAGTCCAGTGACTGGTGTTGTCATAAGAAGAGAGAGACATAGAGGGAAGATGGCCACATGAAGATGGAGGTAGAGATTGCAGTTATCCTTCTGCAAACTAAGGAATGGCTCTGGCCCTCCAAGGATTGTCAGCAATTACCAGAAACTAGACGAGACAAGGAAGGATCCTTCCCTAGAGCCTTCAGAGGGAGCATGGCCCTACTGACACCTGGATTTCAGACTTGTAGCTTCCAGAATTGTGAGAAAATAAATTTCTGTTGTTTTAAGCCATCCAGTTTGTGGTAATTTGTTATGGCAGTCCTAGGTAACTAATATACAGTCTTACCATCTTCATTTTCAGATAAAGGAAACTGAGGCTCAGAGAAGTCAAATACGAGATCTCTGTAGGCCCCTACTGTGCTGGCTGTGCATAGATTCTGTACCTCCTGCTGCTGCTGTTGTTGGCTCTCCACCTTTACTATGGCCATCACCTCCTGAGAGTGCTTGAGCTGAGCTGCTGGAATGACTTATTTTTATAACTTATCAGGCCATAGCCTTTCCCCACGTCTTGCCTGCTTCATACTGTAAATCAGAAACTCTTCTTAGAAGGCTTCTGACTGTAGCCTGACCATCTTACCCCCGATCTCTTCTCCAATCCCTCTTCCCTCCTTTTTTTCCCTTTCCTATTCTGTCTTTATTTTTACTTTTCATGCAGTGTCAGAGAAGTGTAGTGATAGTGTTGGGGGAGGATCCCCCAGTTGCATCTGGCAGTTGGTTTTATACTTCCCACTTCTGGCCTGCTGTATCTTCTAGAATTTCTGTTAATAGACAATTCAGATCTTCTGTTTTTCTTTGGAGCTTTCAAGATCTTGCACATAGCTTATAGTTACATGGCTATGAATAGAGAATGGGCACCTTCATGGTGGCACTGGCTGTGAGGGCACTTTTATTGATAAATTCAACCCACCACAATGGCTGTCTCTCCTGTCAAAGTGAGTGAAGGGATTAGAGTATTTTCTGAACCAGCTGATCTCCCTGAATAGCTTCTTGCCTGCCCCGGGGCTTTTCTGTTGGCATTTCATTGGTGGCTATGGAATCTTGCCTGTTTTCCAATATAGACCTTTGGCTTTAGATCCTGTTCATGTTCTTATCCACTCTCACGGGACTGAACTCTAGGAACCACGTCTCTTTTGTTTGCTGCTCTATCCCAGGATTGAGCAAAGCCCCGATTCTTACCCCTCAAGAAATATTTGTTGAATGAAGAAGTGAATATTGACCTGGAATCTTCAAACTCTTGGTTTTCCTTGCTTCTTCCTGAAGTCAGGGGCCGGAATAAGAATTTGTTTAACAGTCCTAAGCAATAGAAAAATTGTGATGCCCCTCATGCTTTCCTCCCTCAGTATGTATTTAAAAAGTCTAAATGCAAAATAAGTACAAAGAAACTCAGCAAATATAGAGAAAATGCAGCAAAATTCTGATTTTTACCATGGTTACCACTTTGATAAATATAAAGTAACTTAAAATTGTTGTTGTTGTTGTTCTTGTTTTCCCAGTTCTCTTCAGAACATGCTGTTGAGTAATCCTGCTTGGACCAGTCCTTCCCTCACCCTAGACTTCACCTTCAGTTCCCCTTTATACCACCTGCTGAAGCTGCCAGTCAGCCTTTTCCACCACCCTGCCTCCCCCAGGGGTGTTTGGCTTCTCAGACCCCAGACTGAGCTAGTGCTCTTGGCTCCCTAGGGTCTTGCCAGGGAAGTCATATATACTGCCAAAGAGTACCTAGTAGAACTCCCATGCTGAATTGTGATTTATAGTCAGCATAGCACATTGTGTCAGGTGATTATACTTAGGCTGCTTTTAGCTTTAAGAATCTGCTTCTAGCTGGGCATGGTGGCGCGTGCCTGTAATCCCAGCTACTCAGGAGGCTGAGGCAGGAGAATTGCTTGAACCCAGGAGGCGGAGGTTGCAGTGAGCTGAGATTGCACCATTGCACTCCAGCCTGGGTAAC
>NW_022436966.1:3580560-3613058 GCF_009761245.1 Sapajus apella
AAAAAAAAAAAAAAAAAAAAAAAAGAATCTGCTTCTGTGATCTTGTATGTGGAAAGTCTAGAAATTTCTCTGTGATCTGCCTTCCTGGATCACTGAGACAAGTCAAGTCATAGGCCCATTCTACTACCTGTATTAATCTGGGCCTTGTTGAGACCATTCAAAGAAAGGTGTGATGCTAGAAGTAAGGCCCAGGCCTCCTACACACTGTTCCAAGGCTGTGACCATAGTCAAATCCTGTTGAGTCCAAAGAGTTTAAAATAGTGTTGGAAACCTCCTAGGAAAAAAAAAAACCACCATAACTTCCTGGGTAAGGAAGTGACATGTGCTGACTAGAGCAGGAGGGGTAGCCAAGGCTCCAAGTTCTATTCTGGACCTGTTGTTGATTTGAGGTGTGACATTCAGCAATCTGAGCTGATGTTCTGTAGCTCTGATTGGTTTCTCATCTTCTGCAGAGAGTGAAAGAGGCTGTGCTTTAGGAGAGCCTCACCATTACACGTCCTGCCTCATTTTAATTCCAGGCTTCTTTTTGAGATGGACTCTCACTCTGTTACCCAGGCTGGAGTCCAATGGTGTGATCTCAGCTCACTGCAACCTCTGCCTCTGGGTGTAAGTGATTCTCTCACCTCAGCCTCCTGAGTAGCTGGACTTATAGGTGCGTGCCACCATGCCTGGCTAATTTTTGTATTTTTAGTAGAGACGGGGTTTCACCATGTTGGCCAGGCTGGTCTTGAACTCCAGACCTCAAGTGATTTACCTGCCTCAGCCTCCGAACCAGGCCTCTTTTTTAAATGCAGAAACACCCCCACAGAGTTAATATAGAAACCCAGCAATGTTGTTTATGTTTTACTTGAATTCATTTAATCAGAATTGTTTTTCTTTTAACAGTGTGATTAGATCAGCTCTTGTAGGGGATGGGAGCTTCGATAGGGTTTAGGAAAGGAAGATTTGTGTGGGGCACACACCTTGGCTTTGGCAGCTTGAGGGTACCAGGTACATGATAATTTAGATGGATAACAGAAACTTGTGTCCCTTGAGAGCCAAGCATGTATTAGATGCTTTCATATATTATTTAATTGTAATACAAACCAATAAAATATCATTCCCATTTTTGCACATGGGCAAGCTGAAAGTCAAAGCAGTTATATAACTTGCCCAAGGTCACACAGCTAATAAAAAGGCTGAGCTAGGATTTATTTTTCCTTAAGTCTGTACAACTGCAAAGCCCATGCTGTTTTCACAGAGCTTTTCTGTCCCTGGTGAGATTTAGAAAGGAAGATATGAGAAAGAAGGGTGGTGAGATGCCATCTTTACCTACCTCGCAGTTTTGCTTGTTGGGATGTGTTTAGCTAGAGCGTTCTGTTTATAGAATACTAGATTCTATATGTAGAGATGCTGCAACAATATATGTAGGAAAGATACCAATTGGCTGTAGGGGAGGATTTTAAAAAGCCTTTGTTCTTCATCACAGTATAGGGCACATGTGTCAAAACACCACTGATAATTGGTTTACTGCTTAAGTGGCTCTGTCCTATCATCTATATAAAATCTGTTGATGTGGGTCCTGAAGTCAGCAGTGATGGTGGCAGAGGTGAGGGTGTCGTGTGTCCTCGCTGCATGTACTGGAGCTGGTGGCACCTCTTGTGTGACTTTTGCAGTGAATTATTACTGAGTAAGAGGTGTCTTGATGGGCACGGTGGCACATACCTATAATCCCAGCATTTTGGAAGTCTGAGGCAGGCGAATCACCTGAGGTTGGGAGTTGGAGACCAGCCTGACCAACATGGAGAAACCCGTCTCTACTAAAAATACAAAATTAGCCAGGTGTGGTGGTGCATGCCTGTAATTCCAGCTACTCGGGAGGCTGAGGCAGGAGAATCACTTGAACCTGGGAGGTGGAGGTTACAGTGAACTGAGATCACCCCATTGCACTCCAGCCCGGGCAATAAGAGGGAAACTTCACCTGAGAAAAAAAAAAAAAAAAAAAGCCGGGCGCGGTGGCACTTGCCTATAGTCCCGAGTCCTATAGCTACTTGGGTGGCTGAGGTGGGAGGATTGCTTGAGCCCAGAAGTTCTGGGCTGTAGCATGCTATGCTGATCAGGTGTTCTCACTAAGTTCGGCATCAATATGGTGACCTCCCGGGAGCAGGGGACTACCAGGTTGCCTAAGGAGGGGTGAACTGGCCCAGGTTGGAAACGAGCGGGTCAAAACTCCCGTGCTGATCAGTAGTGGGATCTTGCCTGTGCATAGCCACTGCACTCCAGCCTGGGCAACATAGTGAGACCCTGTCTCTTTAAAAATAAAAAATAAATAGGTGTCTCTTTTTTTCTTTTCCAAGGGAGACCAAATAGCAGTGAGTGCTGGCACACATCCAGGGATGCTGGCCTCTTGGGCTAGCAGAAGAGATGGCTTGAAGGTGTCAGGCGATGGAATGAAAATTGCTAGTCAAGTGGCATAATTTCAGGGCACCAAGAATGTGTCCTGCCCCTCAAAAACTTGACCTAGCTGTTTGCTATTGCTTGGAATCCCACAGTTGGAATTTCTTTTTCTTGATTTAAATCTTTGAGACCCTGTTAAAAATGAAGAGACTCTAAGAAGGGATTTGATTGTGAAACATCTTGGTCATGTTACGTGGAAGTGTGAATGAATTTATCAGATTGATTTCTGAGAACTAGACTGAGGAAGGGATAGAGAGGAGAAGGCACTGTGCCCCTAGTTGTAGGGACAGAAAGGGGACACCAATGAGTTTGAGATAAAGGCCTTGAAGAGAGATGCTGGGTCCCTAAAGAAATACTTAGTTTCCTTCACAGTTTTGTCTGAGAAAAGAAAAGCAGCTGAGGGTGCTGGTTATGGAACCCCATGACTCCAAAAGAGGATATGCTGGGTAGACAGATTTGCTACCAGCATGTTTGGATGGAGGTACAGTGTTTGGAGAGCAGCTGACAGCTAGAGTGTAACCAGGAGTGCTGGACCTTTGGGTCTGTGGTTTACTGTGATGTCCTCAGACAAGACTGTCACAGATCTTAGAAGGGGGGAGGCGCAGCTTCTGAGAAATGATGCAAAATGGTGGCGCAAAAGAGGCCACCAGTGGCAACAAGGGCAGGGCATTTCCTTCGTGGCTGCTGGTCATGGACAGCTTCTGGTCTGAATTTCCCAATGAGCTATGCTAAGATAGAGCTTTACCGGAAAGCAAAATAAGCCATGCCGAAAGCAATGACAAAGCACTTGGGGTATCCACGCAAAGGTGCAGTTCCCCCTTTTCCACTAACTTTGTGGAGCCAAAATAGCTGATCCAGAAGCTGCCAAGATAGTCCCTGTGATTAAGACATGCAACTTTTTTTTTTTTTTTTTTGAGAGTTTCACTCTGTTGCCTGGGCTGGAGTGCAGTGGCGTGATCTCAGGTCACTGCAGCCTCCACGTGCCGAGTTTAAACAATTCTCTGCCTGGGATTACAGATGTGTGCCAACATGCCTGGCTAATTTTTTTGTATTTTTAGTAGAGGGAGAGTTTCACTAATCTTGGCCAGGCTGGTCTTGAACTCCTGACCTCATGATCCACCCGCCTCGGCCTCCCTAAGTATTGGGATTACAGGCATGAGCTACTGTACCTGTTTTTTTTTTTTTTTTTTTTTTTTTTTTCCTGAGATGGAGTCTTGCTTTGTTGCCAGGCTGGAGTGCAGTAGTGCAGTCTTGGCTCACTAGAACCTCCACCTTCCGAGTTCAAGCGATTCTCCTGCCGCAACCTTCTGAGTAGCTGGGACTACAGGCATGGGCCACCACGCCCAGCTAATTTTTGTAATTTTAGTAGATGGGGTTTCACCATGTTGGACAGGATGGTCTCGATCTTTTGACCTCGTGATCTGCCCACCTCAGCCTCCCAAAGTGCTGGAATTAGAGGGGTGAGCTACCATGCCCAGCCCCTTTTCTTTTTTTTTTTCTGTTTTTTTTGTTTGTTTGTTTTTGAGACAGAGTCTCACTCTGTCACCCAGGTTGAAGTGCATTGGAGCGATCTTGGCTCACTGCAACTTCCACCTCCAGGGTTCAAGTGATTCTCCTACCTTAGCATCCCAAGTAGCTAGGATTACAGGTACACACCACCACGCTCAGGTAAGGATTTTTTATTTTCAGTAGAGACAGGGTTTCACCATGTTGGCCAGGCTGGTCTTGAGCTTATGACCTCAGATGATGTGCCTGCCTTGGCCTCCCAAAGAAGACATACAACTTTTTTGGCCTGAGCTCTTCCAAAGAGAGACCCTTTCTACTTGACTTGGCATCATCTTTCATTCACCAGTGCACTCTAACTGCCTCGATAATTAGAATTTTCACAGCTTTGTTCTCCCCAAGAGTGTCTTTTACAGAGGCAACTCAAATCTCAGTGCCTTTCTGAACTCCTTACAATTGGGCTTATAGATGCCTCCACCCTCAGGCTTCAACTTCATTGTCTACATTCCTGTCCTAAGTCCAGTGCACTTTATTTTGAATCCAGACTTTTGGTTTCACTGAGGCCTCTTGGGTTCTAACTAATTTTTTGGGACACATTTCCCTAGTGGCCTCTATTCCCTATCCTTCAAAGTTTGGCAAGGTCTGAACCTCTACCTTAATGGAGTCAGCACAACTCTGGAGATTTCTGAACATCCCATACCCTTTCCTCTCCCTGCAACCCCTGCAGCCTCATACGCGAGACCTAGTGATGAAGCAGGATCTGCTGATAACTAGGATATTAGGGTTACTGTCTCCAGGAGGGAGGAACCCCTGGGCATGTGTTTTATGCCCTGAATAATAACTCTCTGCCTATCAGTTTCTGCTTTCCCTTCATTTCACCTTTATTTTGGCTTTTACCTAGAAGTACAAGCTTTGTCTTGCTCTCTGCCTGGACTACTTAACCCTGCCCAGGACTAAAGCCCTGCTGTCAGTCCCTCACCAGGGGATATGTCCTTTGCTTCCCAGCCTTTCCTTGGCAAGGTCACTTATCTGATACTAGAGCCTTTTCTTGCGTCTAGGCTTTGGTAGGTAGAGTTCTGCTCATGCACAGGTCTCCCTATGTTGACCACCTTGAACTCTGGGCTAATTAGATGACATGCTGGTCTGCTCTACTGCCTTCTGGAACAAGGCTCTTAGCTTTGTTGAGCTCTTGCCCTGGATTTTATGTTATCTGTCCAACTGCCTCCATCTCAAAAAGAGCTTTTAATATGCATTGTAAAACTCCAAAAGGGAAATAGAGTATATAACATTTTTCAAATGTATTTAACTAGAGTCCATTTTTTTCTGAAGGAATATTTATTAAAATCTCATAGAATATGGTGTTTGGTGGAATACAGTTTTGGAAAGAGCGAATCTTTATCCCAAAGGAATGGACACCAAGTGCAGTAATTCCAGATGAAGGTAATGTGACTATTGCCTTTATCTGAAATTACAGATGAAGGTAATGATCACTATTTCCTGCATGTCTGCATAAAGGTAGCTCTAATCTGCAGTGGAGCTCTAAAATGGGGAGGAATGAAGAATTCTGCATTCTTTCTCCTACTTTGGATCCTCTTCTCCTTCCCATTGGAAATAGGAGGTGGTAAATGCGATGGTGCCATCATGGCCATGGCCATCACTGGCTCCTAGATATAAGATAGGAGGGCTTCTCTGAGCCTCTCTTCCCTAGGTTGGATCTCTGCCAGAATTTCTCTAGCGTACTCCTGAGCACTGTTTCTTTCTCCTCTGGGACAATATTCATCTCAGCATCAGTCTCAAGTTTCATTACTAGTTCAGGATTTCGACTTTACACATGGGGATTGGTGCCATATGGGATGGAGCTCATTTTTATAGAATGAGTGTGACATAAATTTTCTACTTTCCCTATTAAATCCCTCTTCTGTATCTTGTGGGCAGTCTAGACTATAATAATTTTGTCAATTGTTGAATGGAGATAAGCCCATGCTCTGTGGGCAGAGCAGTGTTACAGGTGGGTAGCCATTTAAATCTGGCTAGGTGGGTGACCAACTACCAGGAATTGCAGCTGGCATAGCTAGTAACCAAAGAGCAAGCCAGTTACTTCCCCTGAGCAAGCTAGTTACTTCCTCTGCATGCCATTGCCAACCGGCACAGCTAGGAAAAGACCATCTGTAGCAGACAAATCTCTTAAGACTTCTGATGAAGAAATTACTAGGTCCTCTTGAGATCCTCACGTATGTGTTTTTATTGTCATGAGTGAGATCATTAGTTGGCTGATCTCAACTCAGATAGTTGGCTTAGCTAATCATAAAACAAACTAGATGGAAAGGCTCAGCTTTGACCATGCCCTTAGGTATGGATGGACCATGTCCTTAGGTATGTTCTTTGAACATCCAGTAAGCAGCATTCTCCATACACAAGCCCTACCCTTGGGGCCTTGGCCTGTGGCATTTGGCCATTTCTGCCACTTCTGAAAGACCATGGTTTTAACTGAAGACCAGGGAGTCAGCTCACTTACAGAAAAGTTGCAAGAGGGCTTGAAATAGGCATTCAGAGATTTTTTTTTTTAAAGACAGAGTCTTGCTGTGTTGCCCAGGCTACAGTGCAGTGGCACAATCTCAGCTCACTGCAACTTCTGCCTCTTGGGCTCAAGCGATTCTCCTGCCTCAGCCTCCCAAGTAGTTGGGATTATAGGCATCTGCCACCACGTCCAGCTAACTTTTGTATTTTTAGTAGAGACAAGTTTCACCATCTTGGCTAGGCTGGCCTTGAACTCCTGACCTCATGATTCATCTGCCTTGGCCTCCCGAAGTGCTGGGATTACAGGTGTGAGCCACTGTGCCTGGCCTCAAAGATCTTAAATAGAGCATGTTGTTTCTTTGGTCAGTCTATAGGTATTTGATAAATGTTAATTGGCCTATAATGTGGAAAACTTGTTAACAGTCTTCCCTAACAACCTTCCTAAATGAGACCATTTTCTAAGACACTGCCTTGGCTACCTTCTCTATTCCCTTCATTTTTTTTTTTTTTTTTTTTTTTTTTTTTAAGAGACAGAGTTTGGGCACAGTGGATCACGCCTATAATCCCAGCACCTTGGGAGGCTGAGGGAGGCAGATCAGCTGAGGTCAGGAGTTCAAGACTAGCCTGGCCAACATGGCAAAACCCCTTCTCTACTAAAAATACAAAAATTAGCTGGGCATGTTGGTGCGAGCCTGTAGTCCCAGCTACTTGGGAGGCTGAGGCAGGAGAATCGCTTGAACCTGGAAGACAGAGGTTGTAGCGAGCCGAGATCACAGCATTTTGCACTCCAGCCTGGGTGACAGAGCAAGACTCCATCTCAAAAATAAATAAATAAAAATCTAATAAAGAGACAAAGTCTTGCTCTGTCACCCAGGCTAAAGTGCAGTGGTGTGATCACAGTTCACTGCAGCCTTAAACTCCTGTGCTCAAGCAATCCTCCTATCTCAGCCTCCCCGAGTAGCTGAGATTGTATAGGTGAGTGCCACTATGCCCAACTGTCTCTGTTCCCTCTATATACTGTCTCTGGGTGATGCCATGTATATTTATTGTTTCAGCTACCACTAACACATCAAGTGCTTTGATACCATCATCTCCCACCTAGATCTCTCTTCTGAGTTTCTTATTCATCATAGCCAAACACTATTGACATAGTAACCTGGATAACTCTTAAGCATCTTAAACTCAATATGTCTCAAGCCAAATAATATTCTTCATCAAACCATTCTCTCCCCCCATTCCAAACCTCCTCCTCCTCTTTTCCTTAATTTGGAAGAAAACTTGAGAGTTGACTGAGGCCACCGTTAGGTGGAGTAGGGGCCAGAAGACCTCTTTAGGAGCATGCAGAATGGATAAGAGGTGGGGCATATGATCTTCAGTTTGCTTCTTGGGCAAACAGAGTAATTAGCACCTCCCCTGCTGGGTGTTTCTGTGAATCACTGGAACCTCATGCAATTTGGTTTCTTTTGAGAGTTTTAACAATTGAGCATCCTGGTATAACCTATCAGTTAGCTGGAGTCATCCTTCCCCTTCAAGTTTTGGCTCAAAGTGTCATTCTTCAACTTACATTTAGCAAGTTGTTCTGATTCCTTCTTTACATTTCTTCAAATTCCCAGGAGCTCTGATTTTGAGCACTTGCTTCCACTGAATTTCTTCAAATTATGGATGGTTTGCTAGATCAAGTACACTGTCCCTGTTTCCATCCACACTGATACAGATGTAGAACTTCCAGTCTTTATATGTGTTGCATACTTTATCAAAGGTTTGGGATAATGGAGAGAATTTAACATTGCAACAAAGTAAACAACTTGAATTCTAATACTGGTTATTCTTGTTCTTTAAAGTACTTTAGCCCACCTCTCCACTAGGGATTTGTCATTATTCATATCACCCACATATGTTGGTCTTGGTCTTTTATAATCTTATCTTTCTTTCCTCTGCAAATTCTCTTTAACATATTACCACTAGAACTCCAAATACTCTCTCAGTCTATTTTGCAAGCAGTTTAATGCTCTCAAACTCTTTTTTCTAAAATCACTTCTGGGTTCACGTCTGTGTGTCCAGAGCCCACCAAGGGGGAATAAAGAACTTCATACACTTTTTTTTTTTTTTGAGACATGGTTCTGCTTTGTTGCCCACGCTGGAGTGAAGTGCAGTAGTGTGATCATAGCTCATTGTAACCTCAAACTCCTGGCCTCAGGCAGTCTTCCCACCTTAGCCTCCTGAGTAGCTAACACTTACAGGTACACACCACCACACCTGGATAATTTTTTGTTTTTTAGTGACAGGGTCTTGCTTTGTTGTCCAGGCTGGTCTTGAACTGGCTGCTGGCCTCAAGCAATTCTACTTTCTTGGTCTCCCAAATTACAAGCATGAGCCACTCTGCCCAGCCTTCATGGATTTCTTTAGCTACACAAAGAATAATCTGTAGACCCTCTGATGTTTACTTTTCCATTGTCTTCCCTCTTGTGAAGGTATTTCTTGTTTTGGATAGCACTTACCACTTATTTCCATAATGGTTTTACACTGAAGGATCTATGGAGGAAAAATAGGAGGATATTCTAGGTAAAGACAACAATAAAAGCAGCAGCCTTCATGAAACCGGTTGTGGACAACAGACAAACTAGTCCAACTGGGAAGAAGGATTCTTGTCAAGGACAGCTCAGAATAGATGTCCGGAAACAGACCTAGGTTTCAGCAGAAAAGGATAGTGTTAGGACATATGATATAGGACAACTGGCTGACAAGAAAAAATTTCTGTCACCATATAGCAAAATTAATTCTAGATGGATTACAAGTTTTTACATAAAAACTAAAGTAATGTACTAGAAGATAATTGCATTTTTTAAAGTATGGCACTAAAGGCAGAAACTATAAAGGAAAATGTGTGATAAATTAGCTAAAAAAAAAGTAACATTATAAGCAAAATTAAAAGTAGATGAAAAACTGATTAAAAACAACTTTCAACATACCTCTAATGTACATAGAGCTTTTACACATTAATAGGAAAAAAAGCAAATACCACAAAAAAAAAAAAAAAATGAGCCAGAGTCATAGAAGAATAAATTCAAAGATGACTAACAAAGCATATAGAAAAAGGCTATTTCAGCGAGGAGCAGTGGCTCATGCCTGTAATCCCAAGACTTTGGGAGGTCTTTGCAAAATAAAAAAAATTAGCCAGGAGTGGTAATACCTACCTATAGTCCCAGCAGTAGCTCGGGAGGCCGAGGCAGGAGAATGGCTTGAACCAGAAGGCAGAGGTTACAGTGAGCTGAGATCGCACCATTGCACTCCAGCTTGGGTGACAGAGCAAGACTCTGTCTCAAAAAAGAAGAAAAAAAAAAGAAATAGATTGCATGCAGTGAGGCTCTTGCCTATAATCCCAGCACTTTGGGAGGTTGAGGCAGGTGGATTCCTTGAGCTCAGGAGTTTGAGACCAGCCTGGGCAACATGGTGAAACCTCATCTCTACAAGAAATACAAAAAAATATATTATCTGGATATGGTGGTATAGGATTGTGGTCCCAATTACTTGGGAGACTGAGGAAGGAAGATAGCTTGAGCCTGGGAGGTCGAGGCTGCAGTGAACCATGATCGTGCAACTGCACTCCAGGCTGGGTTGACAGAGGGAGAGCCTGTCTCAAAAACAAGACAAAACAAAACAAAAAAAAAACAGGAAATAGATTCTGACTTGAACATGGTGGGTGGGCTGAAACCAGACAAAATTATTTTAGCATGGTGGGCTTGGTAATGAAGAGCCATCGTAGGCTCTTGAGCAGATAGTAGTGGTAAAAGCAGTGATCAGGGCACGTTTTATAGAATATCGTGCAAAACGAATGAAGCAGAAAATGAGATTAGAGAAATCAGTAAGCTGTAGTGGCAATACAAGCCTGAAATAATAAAATAGCAACTATTATTTTAGGGTAGTCAGTGGAATTGTAAAGAAATGGATCAGTCTAAAGACATTTCATAAAATAAGCGCTGATTTGATAGTCCCGCAGGCAGGAAGAAGAGAACAGAGTAACAAGTCACTGATAATGCCAAGGTGTTTGCCTACACCAAAACTGGAAGGTTACCTATCATCGTGAAAATGGGGGTAACTGGAAGGGAGAGCCACTCCCCTCGAAGGGGAAAATGGATTTGTTTCCTGGAGCTGAATTTGAAGGGCTAGAGGTACATCCAAGAGGAAATGTTCTACAGGCTGGAGATTTCCAATTAGAGAAAAAAATTACTTCTAAAGTAGAAGCAATAGGTGGGAGTAGAGACTCCCTACATTTGACACCCTTGACAGGCTTGGAGGGGTTTTGGTTCTCCCCTTCCTGCCAGAAGTCTTCTTGAGACACTGGAGAGGAGTGTATGGTCTCAGTTAGAACCTGGAGAGCAGAGCTTGGGGAGAGGTAAGAGTGGGCAGTAATCATAACAGCCACAACAGCATTTAAAAATCACTTTAGACAGGCGCAGTGGCTCACACCTGTAATCCCAGCACTACTTGGGAGGCTGAGGCGGGAGGATCTCTTGAGTCTAGGAGTTCGAGGCTCCAGTGAGCCATGATTGTGCCACTGTACTCCAGCCTGGGTGACAGAGTGAGTCCCTATCTCAGAAAAAAATAAAAATTACTTTAGAAAGTGACATTATAGTTACTTAGGTAACAGAATTCTGTGTGTTTTGGATTATTACTTTTTTGTTGTTTATATGTACACTGAAGCTTAACTAGAATGCAGAATTAGGATTCAAACTCAGATATTCAGCCTCAGAGTTTCTCATTTCTCCACTCCCTGTCTCTTAGAGATGAATTTTCCAGGGATGGACAGACAGAGCAAAGGCTGCAGCCTGGAGCTAGGAGCAGTGAAGAGGTGGGCAGAAGAACAGATAGACCCTGACATTCCTCCAAACCAGAGACTGTTGGATATTTCATTGCATTCAGGTGAAGAAGAAAAAAGTCCTAACCGATCTATAAATAGCTGTAAAGCATTTTGGAAGTCAGATTGTCCAGTTTGATTATGGCAGTTAGTGGTAGCTTAGTGATTTATTGAATTCTGGCTTCATTTCTTTGAAAGTAATACAGTAAAAGCATATTGACTTAGACCAGTGAGAGAAGAGCTTGTTTGAGTTAGTTAAATGAAAAAAATTTTTGTGAAGTCATTAGGTTTGTTTATTTTTGGAATTCCATGGCACCTCCACTTGTGTATTTGCTAGCTGGTAGAGGTCCTGAGAGGAGCTGCTTTAATGAGTAGAAAATCAAGAGTCCCTTAAGTCACTTCAGTTTTCCAACTGACAGTCATACTTATGGGATTAAATTATTTAACTGACTCATTCAGACAGCATAAACACAAAATGTAATTATCTCCTACGAGGAGTTCAGAATCAACAGGGTCAGTGTTAAAATAAATTCTGGAATTGCTAGACTGGTGTTTGCTAAGAATCCTGCAGGCATCCTTGCACCTCATTGCTTGGTGCATTGCGGGCAGTCAGAAAATGATGTTTGAGTAAATGAGTGAGTAAAGAACTGGTGTTATCTTTCTCCTTGAGGCATGTTGAGCTGTGTGAAACAGTCTTCCCACAGCCTCACACTAGTTGTGCTGGGTTGTGTAGGGACAAGTCATATTGCTCACATTTTATAGTGGGAGGAAGGAAATGGAGGCACCGTAGGACTTTTCTGCTCTATGAGCTGGTGATTCCACAGAGAAGGAGTGTTTTCAAAACTGCTAAACTGGTGTCACTTGGGTCCCAGTCACTGGAGCTCTCTTCCTAAAGGATCAGGCTGCTGAGAGTCCCTGGAACAATTGAGGAGGCTCACAGAGGTAGGAGATTTCCTGCTGGCAACCTGGATCTCTCCCAAAGAGGGCAGCTACTTTATAGGTCTGCTGTAGGAGGTTCTTCACCTCCCTTCCTTCTCACTGCTTGGATTCTAAATCTGGAAACTTCCTGGCACATATCTGGCTTTTGCTTACCCAGCCTGGCCCTGCCCTCTGGCTGTATGCCATTTATGATTTTTAGCCCTGCTGGAAATTACACTCTCTACAAGGGTAAAGCAAACTGGGAGGTGCTGGTTCTGGCTCCAGAGGGACTGGGGCCTGTCACCTGGCCCTGTCTGTGTTTCCTGGTGAGTAGTCCTGGACAACTTTTCACCCTTAGCACACCAACTCTAAGCCCATAATTCTGCCTGGGTAAGGATTACAGACTACCTTCTTCAGAGGGTCTGTAGGGGCAGGAATGTCCTGTGCTTTGGAAGAAGCTCCTGACAGCAACCACCACATCCTGCCTTGGGAGAATTGTTGGTCTCATATAGGTGATCTAACAGTTATATTGGAGGTGTCTGTGGGCAGTGGTATTCACATCACAAAAGCATTTCCAAGCAGGTTCTTTAAGCATTAGACCCACTTGTCAAAATATAATCTGATTTTCTTTTTTTTTAGATGAAGTCTCGCTCTGTTGCTCAGGGCTTGAGCGCAGTGGCATGATCTTGACTGACTGTAACCTCCATCTCCTAGGTTCAAGTGATTCTCCTACTTCAGCTTCTTGAGTAGCTGGGACTACTCAATACAAGCCTAAAATAATAAAATAGCAACTAGGGTAGGCAGTGAGATTATAAATCAATGGATCATGCACCTCCACGCCCGGCTAACTTTTTGAATTTTTAGTAGAGATGGGATTTCACCATGCTGGCCAGGGTGGTCCCGAACTCCGGACCTCAGGTGAACCGCCTGCCTCGGCCTCCCAAAATGCTGGGATTATAGGTGTGAGCTGCCGTTTCTGGCCTAAAATCTGATTTTCAAATGGGTAAATAATGTATGATTATTCACAGAATATCAGCATGAAAAAAAGTTTGAGGGTTTGGATGCAGTGGCTCACACCTATTTTCCCAGTACTTTGGGAGGCTGAGGCAGGAGGATCGCTTGAGCCCGGAAGTTGGAAACCAGCTCTATCAACATAGTGAAACCCCATCCCTATTGACAAAAAAAAAAAAAAAAAAAGGTTTGGGGTTCCCTAGGCAAATTTTCTTTTTTTTTTTTTTTTTTGAGACGGAGTTTCACTCATGTTACCCAGGCTGGAGTGCAATGGCGCGATCTCGGCTCACTGCAACCTCCGCCTCCTGGGTTCAGGCAATTCTCCTGCCTCAGCCTCCTGAGTAGCTGGGATTACAGGCACACACCACCATGCCCAGCTAATTTTTTGTATTTTTAGTAGAGATGGGGTTTCACCATGTTGACCAGGATGGTCTTGATCTCTTGACCTCGTGATCCACCTGCCTCGGCCTCCCAAAGTGCTGGGATTACAGGCTTGAGCCACCGCGCCCGGCCTGGCAAATTTTCTTGTTTCAGAAATGAGCAAACCTAGGAAGGTCCAGTTAGTGTCAAACCATGTCCATGATGAGAAGCTGACACTCAGCTCATATAAAAGAAATTGAAGCAGAGGGGAGCAGGCACTGCCTGAGAGTAAGTCTCAGTCTTTCCTGGAGGAACATTTCCCAGGGTATTTTTTGGGTGAGGGAGGAGACACATGCATTCCTCCCATAGGCATGCCCTGCTTATACCCTTCGGACTGGGTAATGGCGACCTCACTGACTTACCCTAGTCCTTCCAGACTGAAGCCAAAATGACACAGTATTGTGAGTCTCAGTATTTGAGACTTTTCAAGGCGTATTTCCATGAGTGAAAGCCTAAATTATAGGATATGAATGGGTGAATGCAACTTTATCTGCTTCAATACATAAGGAAAACTAACATTAAGTTAGCAAAATGACAGTGAAGGTTTTTCAGGTGGCCTGATTTAATGAGCTGATTAGACTGATTTGTAATTAGAACTAGCCCTTCTGTAACAGGTGCTTATAAAGTCTATTTATTCATTTTCAAATATTTATTAACTGCACAGAGTTCTGTAATAACTTGAATTGAGCCTGCTTTTGAGGAACTTATGTTTTGTATAAAAATATGACAGATAAAGACTAATCTGTGGGAATTCAGAGGGAGGAGAGATTGTTTCCAGCTTTTGCATCTAGAGAACTAGGTGAGTTTTGTGAAAACAGAATTGTTTTAAAGAACACTTTAAACAATTTTGCTTATATTATGATCAGAGGTAGCATTAATACAAAGGAAAATCTACTATCATTCATAATATTAAAAATTATTTTCTGCCAGATGTGGTGGCTCATGTCTGTAATCCCAGCACTTTGAGAGGCTGAGGCACGTGGATCACCTGAGGTCAGGAGTTCGAGACCACCCTGGCCAACATGGTGAAATCCTGGCTGTACTAAAAATACAAAAATTAGCTGGGCGTGGTGGCAAGCACCTGTAATCCTAGCTACTTGGGAGGCTGAGGTAGGAGAATAGCTTGAACTTGGGAGATGGAGGCCGCAGTGAGCCAAGATCGTGCCACTGCACTTCAGCCTGGGTGACAGAGTTAGACTCTGTCTCAAAAAAAAATAATAATAAAAAATAATTCTTGGCTGGGTGCAATGGCTCATACCTGTAATCCCAGCACTTTGGGGGGCTGAGGTGGGTGGATCTCTTGAGGTCAGGAGTTTGAGACCAGCCTGGCCAACATGGTGAAACCCCATCTCTACTAAAAATACAAAAAAGCCAGGCATGGTGATATGTGCCTGTAATCCCAGCTACTTGGGAAGGTGAGGCAGGAGAATCACTTGAATCTAGGAGGCGGAGGTTGCAGTGAGCTGAGATTGCGCTAGTGCACTCCAACCTGGGTGACAGAGTGAGACGGTCTCAAAAAAAAAAAAAATTATCCTCATTCTCATTCATATTATTAAAGCTCTGAATTAATAGCAATGTGGTATATTTATTTTCATTATACTTCTTTGAGAATCAGTAAAGCCATTTTCCAAAGAGCAGAACCTTTGGTGAGTAAGAGGAATGGATTCTTTTACTGGATGGTAACTCTGCAGCTAGTGAATGGGAAGCAAGGACGTGGACCCAGTCGGGGAAGCTGCACTTTTAAGAAGCTTGTCTGTGAAGTGAGAAGAGTTAGTGAAAGGAAGACACGGGATGTAGAGATGGCTATTGATTTATATTTTGAGACCCAAGCATGTCCTTTTGCTGTGGGGAAGAAACTAGATGTCGAGGGAGAAGTTGAAGACAAGAAAAATAAAATAACAATTTGGGAGGCTGAAGTGGAGGATCACTTGAGCCCAGGAATTTGAGACCAGTCTGGGCATGGTGGACCCTGTCTCCACAAAAAAATTAAAAAATTAGCCGGGCATAGTGGCATGCACCTGTAATCCCAGCTACTTGGGGAGACTTAAGGTGGGAGGATCACTGGAGCCTGGGAGGTTGAGACTGCAGTGAGCTGTGATCATGCCACTGCACTCCATCCTGGGCCATAGAGTGAGACCCGTCTCTAAAATAAATGATAATTAATTGAAAATAGAAATAAAAATTGTTGAGCAAGGCCCCTAGGGAGAAGGGGTTACTGTATCCTGAGTACTGGCAGAGAGATTAAATTTCAGTGGAACAAAGTACAGGGCTACCACTGAGATTAACATCATACCACCACCCTTTATTGCTTTCCTACCTTTTGCCAACACTCCGCTCAACATTATTATAATATTTTTTGAAACAAGGTCTCACTCTGTCGCTCAAGCTGAAGTGCAATAGCAAGATTATAGCTCACTGCAGCCTCCATCTCCTGGGCTCAAGTGATCCTCTCGCCTCAGCCTCCTGAGTATCTGGGGCTACAGGCATGCACCACCATGCCCAATTAAGTTTTTGTATTTTTTGTAGATACAGGGTTTTTTCATTTTCCCAGGCTAGTCATGAACTCCTGAGCTCAAGCAATCTGCCTGCCTCAGCCTCCCAAGGTGCTAGGATTACAAGCATGAGCCACCGCACCCAGCCATTTTAAAAATTTTTAATAGAGATGAAGTCTCACTATGTAGCCCAGGCTGGTCTTGAACTTTATTTTTTCTTTGAGAGGGAGTCTGACTCTGTCACCCAGGGTGGAGTGTGGTGGCACAATCTCTGCTCACTGCAACCTCCGCCTCCCAGGTTCAAGCGATTCTCCCACCTCATCCTCCTGAGTAGCTGCAACTACGGTACAGGCACATGCCACCATGCCTGGCCAATTTTTGTATTTTTAGGAGAAAGGGGGTTTCACCATGTTGGCCAGACTGATCTCTATCTCCTGACCTCAGGTGATCCACCTGCCTCGGCCTCCCAAAGTGCTGGGATTACAGGCATGAGCCACCGTGTCCAGCCTGGTGTTGAACTTCTGAGCTCAAACAATCCTCCCAGCTTGACCTCCCAAAGTTCTGGGATTGCAGGTGTGAGCCACTGCACCTGGCCGAGCATTTTTTTTTTAAGATTTAAGTTTATTCATGTTTTTACAGACAGGGTCTTTCTGTGTTTCCCAGGCTCTTCAGAGTGTCCTGGGATCAAGCAATCCTCCTGCATTGGCCTCCCAAGTAACTGGGACTACAGGCATGTGCTATCGTGCCAGGCTCTGCTGAGCACTTTTAAATTTCATTTGATGCGGCAAGGGATGTAAAGGGGCAGAGGGATTTGGTAAGATCCTGGGAGATAGAAAGTTAGAGTTTTCTTCTGTTGGGCTTTGTTTTCTGTGGGCAGAAGTTGAGGTCATCTGCTGGGAGTGGGGAGAGTGAGACCCCTATTGTTACTGTGTAGGAGGACACCTGAGCAGTGAAGACCTAGCTAACATTGGAGATGATGGATTTATAGAAGAAGTAGCCCTCATGACTTCATGGTTGCTTTAACAGCACAAAGCAACTTGGGGTTAATACAAAGAAGGACATTTGTGTTAAAATAGTAACTATGTTTTGTGGGGCAAATGAAAGACATGGAATAAGGGGGACTAGGGTGTTGGTAGGAGAGTGGTTGGCCTCTAGCTGGCTAGAGAAAGAAATGAACTCAGGAGAAGAGTGATAGGTGGCATATGATAGGGAGTGGGGTTGTCGAGGGGCTGGAAATCCCAATGAAGTTGAACAGAAGCTGTAGAAGTAAAAACAGGAGAGGCAGAAATATAGAAGATCGTGACCAGGCAAAGGGTCTGACTTGAGGTGGAAAGCCACTGTGACTCAGAGGCCAAAGTCCTTGATGACCAGAAGGTCCGCAGATGATAGCAGTGAGGAAGAATGTAGTTGTTTGGCAAGAGCCTCAGCAAAGGAAGGATTTTTTGTAGGAATAATGGCTTCAGAGTAGCATTGATGCTGGGTTTGGTGGCCCACACCTGTAATCCTAACACTTTGGGAGGCTGAGTTGGGCAGATCACTTGAGGTCAGGAGTTCCAGACCAGCCTGGTCAACAGCCTCGTCTCTACTAAAAATACAAAAATTAGCCAAGTGGGGTGGTGGGCATTTGTAATCCTAGCTGAAGCAGGAGAATTGCTTGAGTCCAGGAGGTAGAGGTTACAGTGAGCCAAGTCTTGCCATTGGACTCCAGCCTGAATGACAGACAAGACTCTCTCAAAAAAAAAAAAGAAAAAGTAGCATTGAGGCGAATGTGTGTTTCTCCTCCTTGTAGTTTTTTGTTGTTGTTGTTGTTTTTTCTTTGACAGGGTCTTGCTCTGTCACCCAGGCTTAGCACAATCTTAGTTCACTGAAGCCTTGAACTCCAGGACTTCTCCTCCTAGTACTACTGGGTACTGAAGAATGATTTTATAGTGTGACTCTCATTTCCCAGAAAGCAAGTTCCTAAATGAGTATCAAGTTTCAGCTAGAGGGAAGGTGGCCAGGACCACCTTTCAGGCTTGCTTTCTCTACTGCCTGTTGAAATAATGCAGTCTTAATGGGGCCTGGGGTGTTCTGGCCAAGTAGGACAAGCTCCTCAAAGTCCTGGACCTTCCTTTGCAGGTAACAGGGGCTGTGAACTCTTGGGGGAAAAGCCTGTGGCCCTCTTGCAGGCAAAATTTTTGGCTGCTAGGATTTTTTTTAACTGTTCAGGATCATATTGAGCCTCAGCCAGTGCTAATTATCTGTGAGAGGCTGAATGGAAGCTTTTATAAAAGTTTCTTGCTTAAAATTCTAGCAGTCAATGGACTCTTGAAACTTTCTGTTCCTGTGGGGTCTGAAATTTCTTTTTCTTGGGCTATGTTCAGTCATCTTCTTCACAGTGATAGCAGAAAATGCCCTAAAAAGCCCACATAGTTTGAAAGAGTCTGGAAATACTCAGATAATTGTTCATAAAGATGATTTTAAATTTTCAGTGGTTCAGGATTCCTTCAACATTGTTAGTTCATAACCCCAAACATTTAAAAAGCAACTTCTAAATAAACAAACACATTAAAATCTTCACAATTCTTTTTGTCCCTTTTTACCTTGATCCATTTTCACCACCACTTTGGCCGTAAAACCAGATGTGAACAACTCAGAAAATGATTGCCTAACCAGCCTTTTCACCACAGGAACCGAAGCAAAAGAGGCTGTTTGGATCAGAGCTTGGGGTGCACTGCTCCTGTCTCTGTACTACTTTTTTTTTTTCTTTGAGAGGGAGTCTCGCTCTGTCTGGAGTGTAGTGGCACAAATCTCGGTTCACTGCAACCTCCACCTCCCAGGTTCAAGTGATTCTCCTGCCTTAGCCTTCCCAGTAGCTGGACTACAGGTGTTCGCCATCTCGCCCAGCTAATTTTTGTATTTTTAGCAGAGATGGGGTTTCATCATGTTGACCAGGCTGATCTTGAACTCCTGACCTCAGGTGATCCACCTGCCTTGGCCTCCCAAAGTGCTGGGATTACAGGTGTGAGCCATCATGCCTGGCCATCTCTGTACTTCTGAATAGTTTGTAATGGGTTTTGCCACATAAAAATGAGAAACTTCTATCTGGCAAAAGTCATTATAAACAGTTAGAAGACAGCTAGTAGGCTGGGAGAAAATGTTTGCGATATATGTGATAGACAGTGGGCTAATATTTATAAAGAGTTTCTACAAATCAATAAGAAAAAGACAAACCCTGGTAGAAAACGGGCAAAGAATACAAAGAGAAATGCTTACCCTTGAGCACAGAGTTCTCTAGACAAGGATGTTTATTGCAGTAGTAAATATCCATGAGTAGGGATAGTATGAAATACTATGTGACTGTTAAAAGATGGAATTAGGTTTCTTTATCAGTGAAAAAAGCAAATAAGGAACGATATGGATAGAATGTTCCCATTTGTTTTTTATTTTTAAATTTGTTTTTATTTTTCCAGACGGAGTCTTGTTGTCACCCAGCCTCAACCTCCACCTCCCAGGTTCAAATGATTCACCAGCCTCAGCCTCCCAAGTAGCTGGAACTAAAGGCATGCCACCACACCTGACTAATTTTTGTATTTTTAGTAGAGATGGGGTTTCTCCATGTTGGCCAGGCGGGTCTTGAACTCCTGACCTTAAGTGATCCACCTGCCTTGGCCTCCTGAAGTGCTGGGATTACAGGAGTGAGCCACCATGCCTGGCTTAAATTTCTTTTTAGAGACATCTTGCTTTTTCATTCAGCCTGGAGTACAGTGGTGCCATCATACCACCACTATAAATTAGATGGACGTGGTAGCACGTGCCTGTAGTCCTACCTACCTCAGGAGGCTGAGGCTGGAGAATTGCTTGAACTGGGAGGCGGGGGTTGCAGTGAGCCGAGATTGTGCCATTGCACTCCAGCCTGGGCAACGAGTGAAATTCCATCTAAATAAGTAAATAAATAAATAAAAGACAGTGTCTTAGGGACAGAAGCATTGCTTTCCTTAATCACATTCTCAGTGTCAGAAGACTGCCAATGAGTGTATGGGAATTGTTTCAGACTTGTTACATAGGCTTTACTTAGAGCTGGAGAGTTTATATAGAGAGATATAATAGAGGTGTGCTTAAAACCAAAAATGGCTGTGGCCAGTTCTTCTAAAGAGTGGGGCCAGGCATGGCGGCTTGTGCTTGTAATCCCAGCACTTTGGGTGGCTGAGGCGGGCAGATCACGAGGTCAAGAGATGGAGATCATCCTGGCTAACATGGTGGAACTCCGTCTCTAATAAAAAATACAAAAATTAGCTGGGCGTGGTAGTGCTCACTTGTAGTCCCAGCTGCTCGAAGGCTGAGGCAGGAGAATTGCTTGAACCTAGGAGGCGGAGGTTGCAGTGAGCCGAGATCAAGCCACCGCACTCCAGCCTGGCGCCTGGCAACGGAATGAGACTCTGTCTCAAAAAAAAAAAAAAAAAAAAAAAAAAAAAGAGGGGTGGCTAATTCATATTCATAGGGGAAAAATTTATTCCATTCCCTTTACCACTACAGAATGGTGGTGTGAGTGAAAGTTCAAACCTCTTTTTTTTCCTCAGTGCTGATCAAGGGTAGAACCTGGAGTGGATGGTTCATACCACAGGTGATTCCAGCTATGGGTCATTGGAGGTCAGAGAAAAGCTGGTGGAGAGCTAAATTGTTCTGAATAATATAAGGGGGATTGCTCTTCCTCCCCAACACACAAACACAGTGTGGGAAACATTTGAAGAGGATGAAGGGGCCAAGCAGTGTGGTAATAACCCCTCAGTCTTTTCATGCCTTCAGGAAAGTTTGATGGGCACACAATGTTTTGAGTGAGTATGTATGTGTTTTTTTTTCCTGTTTGATAAAGCATGGAAAATAGGGGCTGAGCCCTATACAATGGACCATGGAAAAAGGGGCTGAGTGCTATATCTGAGACACCTTAGAGCAGGGGAAGAGATCTGCCTCAGGAGGTGACATGTGAGTGACATCAGAAGTCCAGCAAGAAATGGAGTCAGAGCCAAAGGGCATTAAGAGCATTAGCCCCTGAGATTTGCAGAAATTTTGGGAAGGCCATTGGACTTCTCATAGAACGTGGGATAGGGAGGTTTAGGCAGTTTTTTTTTTTTTTTTTTTTTTTTTTTGAGATGGAGTTTCACTCTTGTCACCCAGGCTCGGTTCACTGCAACCTCTGGGTTCAAGCGATTCTCCTGCCTCCGTTTCCTGAGTAGCTGGGATTACAGGCATGTGCTACCATGCCTGGCTAATTTTGTATTTTTAGTAGATACAGGGTTTCTCCATGCTGGTCAGGTTGGTCTCGAACTCCCGACCTCAGGTGATTTGCCCGTCTCGGCCTCCCAAAGTGCTGGGATTACAGGCATGAACCACCAAGCCTGACCCTGCTTCAGGCAGTTTTTAAAACATGCCCAAGGATAGAGTGGTAGTAGCTGACATCTGATTGCTGTAGTGCTGTGTAACTCATACAGTGTTTAACAGTAGTCCCCAAGATTCTGCTCTGTGGATGCTTCAGGAACCACCATGTTATTCTTCTCTCTATTCGGACTCCAAAGGGGAATAGCAGACTTCCCAACAAAGGACTTTGTTATACTCTTCCCTCCTTATGAGTTACACAGAACCTGAGGATGCTAGTTAAAAAAGTCAGAGAGCTGCAGCCTCCTCAGCCACACCATTACTGAGTAGGATACATCATTAGGGGTAAAAGGGATGGGGAAAGTCTTGCACAAAGTCTTGGGACTTGAAGACTGCTCTGAGCAAGGACCTAAGCAAAAAAAAAATTTTTGAGATAGGATCTCACTCTGTTACCCAGGCTGAAGTATAGTGTAGTCATGGCTCACTGTAGCCTTAACCTCCTGGGTTCAAGCAATACTCCTGCCTCAGCCTCTTGAGTAGCTGGGACTACATGTTCACACCACCTGCTCCTTTTTTTTTTTTTTGTAGAGATGAAGTCTCACCAGGTTGCCCAGGCTGATCTAGAACTTCTGGTGCTCGAGCAATCCTCCCATGTTAGCCTCCTGAAGTGCTGAGATTATAATTGTGAGCCACCACACTTGGTCTTAAGCAAATATTGACTACAATCAGTATCCTAAACCAAGGTGTCTGAGCAGCTGAGGGAGGACCAGAGTGAATGCAGCTAGTGCTACAGTGAACAAACACTCTTGCTCATTCCTTAGGGAGGAGGACCTGGTTGATAGAAGAATCTGTCATATAGTCTTAAAATCCACTGTAATTTCAAACTTTGAGGACAATAGAGATCAGTGGGCTTTGACTGCCCAGCATGCAGTCTCCATTCTTAGGTAAGAACACTTTGATTTTCCTTTGGGAGACCACCTTCTTCCTCACTCTCAGACTAGATTTTGGTGGAATAAGTCCCTTGGAGGACACACGACTGTGACAGTCAGAGAATAGCAGGTGACATGGGCATGGTTCCAAATCTAGGCCAATCACGACTCTCTGGATTTCTGTTGGAACTAAGAAAGTGAGCCAGGCAAGGTGGCTTACGCCTGTAATTCCAGCATTTTGGGAGGCTGAGGTGGGGTCCTAAGGTCAGGAGTTCGAGACCAGCCTGGCCAATGTGGTAAAAACAACCCCATTTCTAAAAAAAACAAAAACAAAAACAAAAAAAGAAAGTGAACTCATTTATTTTCCAGCTAGGTCCCCAAGCCTGTAAAATGTAGGCCTCATGCTGCTTCGGGCCCGTCTTGCCACCTGAAGGGGAACACTGCCTGAGAATGAAACCAACATAGGTGAAAGCTGAGCTGTGAGATGGAGCAAGATGGAGGCCAAATGACTTCTTTGGAGCACCTGGATCTAACTGTGCCTTTAACTACTCTAACCCTGGACATTTCATTTACATAGGCCCAGGTTTTCTCTTTTTTTTACCCCTCCTTTTGAAAGTTTGATATGGAATTTTGCCACCTGCAGCCAGAAGAGTTTTAACTAATCATTGCTATGAATTTTATATAGTTCTCGTTACAAAATGTGGATCAGTCTTTCTCAACAGATCTTTTGTCTTAAAGTGCTGAATTGTAAGTTTGTCATGAGAATCACACGAGATCATCCATGTGAAGAACCTGGCATTATCCTCCTGGTAGAAAAACAGTAAATATTAACTACAGGAAGCAAGAAAGGAGTGGGGTGAGGGGAAGAAGAAGGGATACTGATTTAAAAGAACCCTAAAATCCTTAGGATAATCTAGGGACCCTCAGACCCAATCCAGTACCCCTGTTCTAAATGCTCCTAGTGCCCTGTACCTTCCCCTCATAACCGTTCATTATCATTTTAATGATACATTTATGTAATATTTTGATTAATGTCTCTCTCCTTCACTGATCTAGCAGCTCTATCATCGCAATGATTTTGCTCACTGCTGCATCCCCAGCACCTAGTCCAATATGTGGCATTCAGCATACATTTATTGAATGAATGGTCACAAAGTTACTCGGATCCTCCTTGATTATTGGGGTTAGTATTGTGGCAGAAGTGGCAAAATCAGGGAGAATAGTCCCTGTCCCCTCTGCATCTTGTACACTGCCCACACTCCTAACACACATACACATACAGATAATTTTTTCTCAATTAGATGATTGATCTCTGTTTGGTTGTGAACCAAACCACTGGTTCTTAAACTTTCATTGGATCATTTTATTGAAGAACTAAATAGTGTGTTTCTGGCCTAATGTCTGGAAAGACTTGCAGAGGAGTGGGTCAGGTCTTTGTGACAGACAGGTAGGCTTCTCTTCTCCTGTGTCTTTATTAAATCGCCTATTTAACTGGAGTAGTCCACCCCTCAGGCTCTTGTAGATATGTGTTGGAGGCTGTAGGAAGCGGGAAAACTGATGAGGGAAAGGACTGGGCTGCTGGAGACTTCACTCACTCCCTAGTGAGAAACAAATGCAGTAAAAGGTGGCCCGAGGGTAACCTGAAGCTCACTCCTTCAGCACTTTCTGGGGGGACCTCCCTTGTTCGAGCCCCACTCAGAGCTCAGCACACCCCCTCCACCAGCAGCCGCCTCCTCCCAGCTGAGGCTGCATTTCATCCCTTCCCCCAGGCTGCTTTCCATGAGATGGGGGAGTGTTTCCCATGGCCCATGTGACTTCCGCTGGCAAGTGAGGATTACCAACAGTTTACCAGTCAGTAAAACTACCAAAGGCTTTTGTGCTGTAATGATCCTTTTCCTGTTTAAAACTCTGGGGATTTTCTACTGTTGCCAATAGTTTTTCAAGTCAGCAATTATGGTGTGGATTATGTAATGGCTAGGTATTAAAAATAGAAACCAGAATTTGTATCTATTTTAACCAAATCTTTAAAACAGAGCAAAGGGAGGGGAGGGGCAGAGAAGGAGAGACCAGAGGAGGAGGGAGAAAAAGAGGTCATGTGACAAGAGGCAGTGAGATCCCTTCTTGTGATTGGATAAGACAGCCCACAATTCACTGTGCCCTTCTCCCACCATTTGTAGCCCAAGGGCCTGCACTCCCTCCTCAGCCTCCTCTAGAGAGGGTCCTTGATGAGAATTCGGAGGACACAAGACCCCTTGTGGCTATTTCTTAGCTCAATCTTGGTGTGCTTACCTACTTCTGACAAGCACAATGGCTCAGTAGGGGCGGGAGTTGAATTTGGTGTCCTCCACCAAGTCCAGGACTCCTTTTTTTTATTGCCAATGTCGTCACACTTAGCTTGTTTCTCTTGTTGGAATGGTAGTCAAGGTGTCGCTTATGTGTCTTTAGCATCTCAAATTTCTATCAGTTCCTTGGCTAAACTCATTCCAAATAAATACTCAATATAATTACCCTCCCACTTCCCTGCCCTCAACCCTCTTCCTGCTGGATTGCCACTTGTAAGCCCCAGATATAGAAATTCCAGGGCTACAACGGGTTTGCTCATATTTGAATGACATCACACCAGTCCCCTATCCTCTACTGAGTTGAGTGATATTTGTATTTTAACAGAGACCCGTTGAGTAACTTTAGGGACTCTCTGGTGGTGGATGTTTAGGTGTCAGGGTTGATATTTTTGGAAGGAGAATTTCTTTTATTTATTTATTTTTGGAGACAGAGTCTCTCTATTGCCCAGGCCGGAGTGCAGTGGCGTGATCTCAGCGCATTGCAACTTCCTTCTCCTGAGTTCAAGCGGTTCTCTGGCCTCAGCCTCCTGAGTAGCTGGGACTACAGGCCCGTGCCACCAAGCCTGGCTAATTTTTGTAGTTTTGGTAGAGACGGGGTTTCATCATGTTAGCCAGGCTGGTCCTGAACTTCTGACCTCAGATGATCTGCCCGCCTCAACCTCCCAAAGTGCTGGGATTACAGGCGTGAGCCACTATGCCTGGCCTGGAAGGAGAATTTCAGAGGACCCACAGATCACATCAAAACACACCAGGTGAGGTCAGGTGTGTTGGCTTACACCTGTAATCCCACCACTTTGGGAGGTGGGTGAATCACTTGACCTTAGGAGTTCGAGACCAGTCTGGTCAACATAGTGAAACTCCGTCTCTACTAAAAATACAAAAAATAGCCAGGTGTAGTGGTATGCACCTGTAGTCTCAACTAGTTGGGAAGTTGAGCCGTTAGAATCGCTTGAGCCTGGGAGGTGAATGTTGCAGTGAGCCAAGATCGTACCACTGCATTCCAGCCTGGGCGACAAAACAGAGACTCTGTCTCAAAAAAAAAAAAAAAAAAAAAAAGAATACCCACCAGGTGTCTAAGTCCATTTTGTGCTGTTGTAACAGAATACTGGAGATTGAGTAATTTATAAAGAACAGATATTTATTTGGCTCATGATTCTGAAGTCTGGGAAGTCCCAGGTCAAGAGGCTAGAGCATCTAGTGAAGGTCTTCATGCTGCATCATCATCCTGTGGTGGAATGTAGAAGGGCAAGAAAATATGCATGAGCAAGAGAGGAAGGGGGCCAGACTTATCCTTTTATCAGGAACCCAGTCTTGTGACTATGATATGAATCTATTTGTGAGATCACAGCCCTCATGACCTAATCACCTCTTAAAGATCCTACCTCTTAATACTGATGCATTGGGGATTAAGTTTCCAACACATGTACTTTGGTGGATGCATTCAAACCACAACACTAGGCTTTCTACTATGTCACTTCCAGAGGCACCCAAGGAGGAAGGTTTTGAGTTAATCACTTCATGATTTATAGCCCTTGAGCCTGCAGAGAGCCCATGCAGAAAGTACCTTATTTCCTAGGTCTCAGGTGGCATGGAGGAGTGAGTACTTTGAAGAAGGTGCTCACTGATTTCCAAAGACTCAAAACAAGTAAGTTCAGTGGGGTTTATGGGAGAGAGACCTGAAATGAATCAGCTATGGGAAATAGTAGAACATTGTCTCCTTGTCATTACTTCCAACTATTTCCACACCTACCCCATCACACTCTGTTCTCAGTATCTTCATCTATACTGGGGTGGAAAAGAGTGCCAACAGCTCAGAATAATACTGATTCTAGCTCCACCTAGCTTCACCCAGTGCGGCCCAACCTAGTGGAATTGCAGTGAAAGGAAATGAGAGCTCTAATTCTTGAATTTAGGCATCATTTCACTAGCTGTGATGGAGGATCTGAGGACCTTCCTTAGAGACCTTTAATCACAGTACCCTGGACTGGGAAGTGCCCATGATGTGGCACCTCTTTCTTATCCTGTAGGGTTTTATTTTTTGATACATAATAATTATACATACTTATGGGGTACATGTGATATTTTGATATAATGTACAATGACCAAATCAGGTTAATTAGCATATCTATCACCCCAAACAGTCCTCATTCCTTTGTGTTGGTAACATTGTAAATCTTCTAGTTATTTTGAAACATACAACAAATTATTAACTACAGTCACCCTTGTGTGCTATTGAATACTAGAACTTAAACCTTTTATCTAACTGTATTTTTGTAACCATTAACCAACCTCTCACCATTCTCTCTCCCACCCTTCCCGGCCTGTGGTAACTACCATTCTACTCTATATTTCCATAGGATCACCTTTTTTAGTTCCCATATATGAGTAAGAACGTGCAATATCTGTCTTTCTGTGCTTGGTTTATTTCACTTAACATAATGGCTTTGGTTTTATCCATGTTACTGCAAATGACAAAATTTCATTCTTTTTTATGGCCATGTTTGTATATATGCCACATTTTAATCCATTCTTCTGTTGATAGACTCTTAGGTTGATTCCATGTCTTGGCTATTGTGACTACTGCTGCAGTAAACATGGGAGTGCAGCTATCTCTTCAATATACTGATTTCCTTTCTTTTGTATGTATTATACCTAGCAGTAGGATTACTGGATCATATGGTAGATATATTTTTAATTTTTTGAGGAATTTTCATTCTATTTTCCACAGTGGCTATACTAATTTACATCCCCCCTGCCCTCTTTTTTTTTTTTTTTTGAGACAGGGTCTTTCTGTGTCACCCAGGCTGAGTGCAGTGGCACAATCTTGGCTTACTACAGCCTGGACCTCCCAGGCTCAAGTGGTCCTCCCACCTGAGCCTCCTGCGTAGCTGGGACTAAGGTTGTGCATCATCACAACCAGCTAATTTTTAAATTTTTTGCAGAGACAGGGTCTCACTATGTGGCCCAGCTGGTTTCAAAATCCTGGATGCAAGCAGTCCTCCTGCCTCAGCCTCCCAAAGTGCTGGGATTACAGGTGTGAGCCACCACACCTGACCTACTATAGCTTTGTAGTGTGTTTTGAAGTCAGGTAGTGTGATTCTTCTAGTTTTGTTCTTTTGGCTCAGGATTGCTTTGGCTATTTTGGGTCTTTTGTGGTTCCCTAGGAATGTTAGGGATGTTATTTTCTATTTCTGTGAAGAATGTTATTGGTATTTTGATAGAGATTGCATTGAATCTGTAGATTGCTTTGGGTAATATTGGCATTTTAACAGTATAAAATTTTTCCAATCTATGAGCATGAGATATCTTTTCATTTTTTGTTTCCTCTTAAATTTCTTTCTCAGTCTTTTATAGTTTTAATGGTAGATTTTTTACTTTGGTTAAATTTGTACCTAAGTATTTTTTTTCGCTATTGTCAATGGAATTTCTTTCTTGATTTATTTTTCCGATTTTTTGCTGTTGTATAGAAATGCTATTGATTTTTTTATGTTGATTTTGTATCCTGCAACTTTACTGAATTTGTTTATTGACTTCTAACAGTTTTTTGGTGGAATCTTTAGCTTTTTATGTTGCCTGCAAACAAGGATAATTTGAATCCTTCCTTTCCAATCTGGATGCCCTTTATTTCTTTCTCTTTTCTGATTGCTCTGGCTAGGACTTCCAGGACTACATTAAATAAAGGTAGTGAAAGTAAGCATCTTTTGCTTGTTCCATATATATACATACATATATATATATATATATATATATATACGTATATATGTGTGTATAAATATATATGGAACAAGCAAAAGGGTGTGTGTGTGTGTGTATATATATATATATATGTATATATATATGTATGTGGTTTTTTTTGAGACAGAGTTTCACTCTTGTTGCCCAGGCTGAAGTGCAGTGGCATGATCTCAGCTCACTGCAACCTCCATCTCCCAGGTTCAAGTGATTCTCCTGACTCAGCCTCCCAAGTAGCTGGGATTACAGGCATGCTCTAACACAACTGGCTAATTTTTGTATTTTTAGTAGAGACAGGATTTCACCATGTTAGTCACGCTGGTCTTAAACTCCTGACCTCAGATCATTCACCTGCCTTGGCCTCCTAAAGTGCTGGGATTACAGGCGTGAGCCACGGTGCTCAGTCCTTGTTCCATATCTTAGAGGAAGATTGGGAAGTGCCCATGATATGGCACCTCTTTCTCATCCTTATAGGTTTTTAGTTCTCTGATGCTCGGTTCCGGTCCATATTCTCACCACAGGCTGACTTTGGTAAGAAATACAAACATCTGGTATGGTTCAACTTTTAATTCTTTAAACCCATTGTGTCCATTAATGCACTTGGACATGCCTGGTCAAAGTCCTGCCCTTTGGTATGGTCACAGCCATTGCAGCATGAGTTTTTGTGTATTTGGATACTTAGGCTACTCCAGACCATCAGTGTCATCAGAAGCTGGAGGTCACAGAGAGTATCTGCTCTCCAGATCTCACCTCACCTTCCAGGCTTTGAGCAAGATAGATTATTTACCAAAGCACCTGCCTGAGGGGCTGCTAAGGGCTAGCATCAGTCCAGGAGTAAATCATTGGCACAATCAACAAAGGCATCCTTTCTGCATAAACCCAGTTCTCTGTTGTGGCCTTCTTCCCTCCCACCCCATGGATAGGACCATAAAGAGACATCAAAACTTGACTACAGCAATGTTGGGTACACTGGTCATCTCCATCCTTTTCTTTTCTCCTCTTCCTCCTCCTCATCCTCCTCCTCCTCCTTCTTCCTCTCTCTCTCCCCCCCCCCCCCCTCCCTCTCTCTCTCTCTCTCTCCCCCCCCTTCTCCTCTCCTGTCCCCCCCAACCTTTGTTTCTTTGGAGATGGGTTCTTGCTGTGTTGCCCAGGCTGGACTTGAACTCCTAGGATCAAGTGGTTCTCCTGCCTCAGCCACCATGTCTCACTCCATTTTTTTTCTTTCTGTATGCATTTCTAATCCACAACACGCACACGCTCATGCATGTATGCATGTTATAATGGTGGTGCTTCTAGTGTCTGTCTAGTATCTGTTGAGATAATACAAGTGGTTATCAGCTGGTATAAAAAGAATAACAAATTTAAATATATTTGATTTTTATACATCCAATTACATTGACAAACTTGAGATGCAGTAATGTTTATATATATGGGACATTTATTTGAGCTACAGACAGTGCAAGGTTCAAAAGGTGGCTCTTTTGCATTAACTCTAGTGCCAGGACTTAGAGCTATGACATCTGTTACCCTTTACTGCATATCCTTCCCCTCTTAAACCTCTTTTCTGTCCATGAGATCAGACTTTGGAATGAGTTTGGGGAATGGGCTAAGAGAGGCTGAGGGTTAGGCCTTAGGACTCCACCTATTTGCCACAACTCCTCTGTCTGGAAGTGTCAAGAGGTGGGAGTGGGGAAGGGAGCAAGATGTGAGGAGAAGTGGTGTGGCACCCGATGACACCAGTCACACTTGGAGCAACAACTGTCTTCCAATAGAAAACAGGGGAGGTAGTGGGAGGAAGGGGAAGAAAAGAAGAGGATTGAGAAAGAGGTTGATGGAGTGAGGAGAGGAGGGAAAGAGGAAGGGGGTTAGTGAGGAGGGGATTGTGGGCAGAGCAGCCTTGGGGCTGAGCCGGATTGACAGGGATGCTGCCTCTTGGGGAAGCAAGTAGGAGATTTCTTGACATCCTGGCCCAGCCCTGGAGTAATCTGACTCCATGGGCAGTACCAGCCCCTCTCTGTTCTCTCAGCGTCTTCTTTCCTTCCAAACCAGACTGACAGGCCCAGGCTCCAAAGACTCATCTCTTTTTGTCACAGAAGACTGCAACTGATGAACGACTTACTAGTACTGACTGCCTTGACGGGTTTGCACTTTATGAGGAGATCCTAGTATATAACTTCTGCTGCTACTATTAAGTATTACCCAAACTATTACTTCTCTTTCAGTCAATTTTGGTAATTTTAATTTTTTTCTCAAAGTTTTAAAATTATTGAAATAAATTTTTCATAGTCTTACTCTATTTTAAAGCTTGATTTTTATCTTCCATTTTTTTATCCCATATTACTTATTTAGTGCTTCAGCCTTATTTTTTTTAAATAGAGACATGGTTTTGCTATGTTGGCCAAGTTGGTCTTGAATTCTTGGCCTCAAGCAGTCCTCCTGTCTTCGCCTCCCAAAGTGCTAGGATTACAGCGTGAGCTACTGTGCCTGGCCTCAGCCTTTTTTTTTTTTTTTAATCATCTGTTTTATTAGTGGTCTGTCTTGTCTTTTAGAACTCATTTTGTCATCTCTATTGTTTGTCTTCTTTTTTTTTTTCAGACAAAGTCTCACTCCATCGCCAGGCTGGAGTGCAGTGGCGCAATCCCGGCTCATTGCAACTTCCATTTTTCGGTTTCAAGCAATTCTCCTGCCTCAGCCTCCCGAGTAGCTGAGACTACAGGCACACACCACCATGCCCGACTAATATTTTGTACTTTTAGTAGAGATGAGGTTTCACCATGTTGGCCAGGATGGTCTCAATCTCTTGACCTCGTAATCTGCCCACCTCGGCCTCCCAAAGTGCTGGGTTTACAGGCGTGAGCCACCGCTCCTGGCCTGTCTTCTATTTCATTAACTTTTTCTTTCTGATTATTAAAAAACCCATTTTGCAATTGAAAAGTAATACAGTGGGTCACTTTCTCTTACAAACTATTATAAAAAGACCAACAACCCAAAAGAATAGAAAAAAGGATTAAAAAAAAATATCTACATGGCTTATAAATGCAAGAAAATACTTTATTTATTAGCAAGTACAACACTGTATCTTTTTTTTTTGAGACAGAGTCATGCTCTATTGCCCAGGCTCTGGAGTGCAGTGGTGCATTCTTGGCTCACTGTATCCCCTGCCTCCTGGGTTCAAGTGATTCTTGTGTCTCAGCCTCCCAAGTAGCTGGGATTGCAGGTGTGCACCACTGTACCCGGCCAACAATGCATCTTTTAATGGTGTACCTCTGGGCTTGAGTGGAGAAGAGAGGCAGCTTAGAGAGGTGTCTACTGCAGTGCAAGGGTGCCCAATGGAGGGAACCCTGGACTGCAGCCAGGAGGTCATCCTGCTCTCAGCCCTGTCTTTTATTTACTAGTATTAAGCAAGGCACAAACCTCTCTTCCCTCCCTTGCAAGTCGTGACTAATAAAAAATATCCCCACCTGCCTTGCCTAATCGGCTGTTGTAGCACATCAAATTCAGAATGTGAAGCCAAGACACCTGAACTTCTGCTCAGGCCCTTGCCCCCATCTTTCTTCTCCCACAGGTGGCAGCAGGGAGGGGTTGTGGATGAAACCAGCCTAGCCTGGTGAGACTACTTATCAGGCCCTGCCCTTAAAGGAAAATTATTTTGAAAATAAAGAGGGGATCTTATTTTCTCTCTAGCTTGGTGTGCTTGCTGTCTTATCTCTTTTCCAGTTAAGTTTTGATTTTGATTTTGTTTTCAGGATTTTATGATTCTGTATTCTGTGGAGAAGCATGGGAGGGGAAGGTGTGCTGGAAACTGGGCCTAAAACCAGGAAGCAGAAATGGATATTCTGTATCAGCTGTTCTCAAGTGCTTTGGTCTTAGGACCCTTTTACACCCTTTTTCCTTTTTTTTTTTTTTTTTGGTTAATTGAACCCAAAAAAAAACAAAAAATTTATTTATATTTTTTTAAGAGTATAAAACTTGGCAAAATTTTGAGAATGTG